>NW_010127817.1:0-38010 GCF_000699245.1 Pterocles gutturalis | reverse complement strand
CACACCTCTCTGAGCCAGCCTGCCTTCCTCCTGCCCCTTGCCTCTGCATCTCTTCTCCCACCTGGCTGTTGTTTTCCCTGTGCCTCTTCTTACCAGTTTCTCCTTGCAAAGCTGACCACCCCTATTCTGGGGTGCCTCTCACACCAGCAACAGATTTTGAAAATTTCATCAGAAAACCATTAGTACTAAAAAGGAATACATAGTTTCCATTTGTGACTTTGCTCTTTTGCTGCCTGTAACATCTCTCTAGGGTAAGTGCCCACCTCCTTCACCTTCCCCTAAAGTCAGAGTTGCCTGTGGTCTGGAAACTGTCACATCCTGCAAAATGTTCCTGGCCTCATGCCACAGGGCCAGGACTTGGCCCCCAGTCTCTGAGCAACGTTGTTTCAGTCAGAATTCAATAAAGTACTTGTACTGTTGAACCTGGTAGGAACCGATTTTTATTTGAAACCAAATTTTAGGTTTCAGGTAAGAACAAAAAAGCAGGTGAATATGCTCCATATGGGTAACACACTAGGCCAGAAAGGTTCTGAACTTTCACCTTTATTATCACCCGAAATTATCCTTGAGTCAAATTTAATTTCACAGGTGTAACAGCTCCTTTTCCTTCTAATCTACTGACTGCAAACTGAAGGCGAAAGCCCAGGGGTTGGGGTTTCTTATCCAAATCAGATGCAAAAAGATGTTTAGAAGGCTGATCTATATGTAAGGAATAGTTACTAACAGAACCATCTGCCTCTCAAGAGCTGAAATGATATATAAAAGCTTTCACTCAACTTCACAACCAACTGATAGTCTCCTGTTGCTCCCACACTTGCAACACCTGCATTTAGTTGCCACTAAAACCTATGCAACTCCTAGCCAGCTTTTGCTACAAGTGCTGCTTCTATGATGTCCGCCAACTCAACAGATCCATATCTCAGAGGTGCCTCTTTGTAAACGGGTGCCCTTGGGTGACCAGGGTCAATATAAATCACTGCTTTTCCATATGATAGTGCAACTAGGATAGAAGCTGTCACCTTTCTACCCTTGCTAAAAATTATGTAAACATAAAAACCTAAGACCAAGCACACTAGGTTGATAAAAAATACAACTATTCCAATATTTTATAACTGTTAATTACCAGTAGTGGGTGTTCAGAAGTAGAAGCGTAGAAACAGGTCAAAGGCTGCAGTTTCACTGGTGTTATGTACCTTCCCACCAACCTGTGGCTTAGGCAATCTTGTCCAGACCTGCTGGTTGCTGGTAGGGTTACCAAAATCTTCAAGCTAGACTGGAGGCCAGTTGCTGACAATTCTTGAGAATATATAGAGATTGTTGTTATTATTTCAGAGTACAAATAATTTTTTCCTACTACTTAGAGGTCAGAAATGAGGCCTGCAACTCATCTAAATGGATCACATTTGTTCATCATTGCCCACAGCACTAAACAGTTTTCATCAAATCATTTAATGGGCTTGAATCTGAGAGGTGAAAGCAGACACTTTACAACAAGATTTCTGGAACTTGTGTAGATACAGTAGCTCTAGAAACACCTGTGAAATTTTAAGGGGATTGTTAGGTAAACTGGGAGAATTCAAGGGACCTGAACCAGCACTGTCAACATCAATGTTCTCTACTGGTGATGAGAGACAATAACTATTCACTACCAGCATTTGCCCTTGCAGATGGGTGTTTCTAAGAGAAAAATTGCTAAGCCCTGGCATTTGTAGGATGATTTGGAGATTGTGGAGCAGGATTCCAGGAAGCTTGCCAGTCCCAGCACAGCATGGCCAGGTGACAATCTACAGTGACCACAGAGCAGCTCCTAGTAAGCCTGACATCTCTTCTAATTTAAAGGGTATCCTTAGACAAACATTGGGCAGATTCAGTAGGGAAATTTGACCTGGAAAGCAAAGGGTCTTTCACCTCTATAGATGCAGTGCCTAAGATAGACAGAACAGGGAATGGGGCAGTGGTACAGGAGCATTTAGAGTGGAGTGATTCAGCCTGCTGAGCCAGCAGTCATGGCCCTGACATAGAAGAACTCTTCCACTATGAAGTAAAGGTATCAAATGGAAGAGGATTTCTTTGCAGCCAGCCAGGGTAAAAGAAGGGATAGATGAAGTTTTCTTCCCAATGTTATTAAGAGTCTCCACCAACAACACTAATGGGCAACATTAGCAAATCATAGTCACAGTATTTTCTTTAAACACCTCAGTCATCAGTAAGCTCAGGGACACAGACTGAAAAATACAAATGCAGTTATTAGTTCTGTTAGCTTTTCTGAAACCAAAGGACATTTACCACCATAGGAGAACAAATTCTGCTCGTAGTTACAGTGATGTAATTCCAGGAAAGCTGACAGAGTACTACTAACTCAGGCACAGGAAGAATCTGCTCTGAGCTCCTGGAATGCATGTTAGCTTGTGCTGAACAGATATAAGTATCTCACTACATTGAGTAAGAATAAGAGAAAGAAAGGGAGAGAGAGACAGACCTTTTATTATGTTCTACGTATAAAAAAGAAACTTGAACACTCATCTTATTTTTATAAATAAACATGTTACCTGAAGAATAGTTGCACTCATTTGCATAGGATTTGGTATACATCTGTGCTCTTCAATAGATCATTCCAAACCTTGAGTATTTTGTATAATTAATGTCAATATGCTTGGCTTATTTGTTATAAAAGAAAAGTGTTTCTAATTAGCCTTTTTAATGTGTGAAACTTCAATATTTCTCCCTCGTGTTTTCCAAATCAGGTTCATTTTTTTTTTTTTTTTTTACACTCCTGCACAGGAGTGTGTAGCTTATGTACCACTGAAGTCTTATTCTGAAGATAGTTTAAATTGCATGTACACCATAACTAGATCTTGAGCTGGCCCTCAACATGGGGTGAGGTTCACCTACTATGAGCAATGTCAGAAGTCCACAAAGTGTAAACTGGCCTTGTGACAAGTCAAACATTTCAATTTCCTGTTAAATTCAATGAACACTTTCCATATTTCCATTTATTATAGTGACACATACAATCTACTTTTCAACCAAAGCAAACCCTACTTGCCTTCACTGAACCTCTGGAGAGTCTTTGGGAAGAACAAAACCTTCACAGCAGTGACATTCAGAGGCTTATCACAACACGTCAGGGACACAAGTAAATCTCAAGCAGTAAAAGAGAGTACAACTGTGGTGAGCTGCCTAGATGCAGCAATAAGTAAGGTCAAGGTGAGCACTTTTTTTGTACCAGTCAACCCTGCAGAAAGGCTAGACAAATTAGCAAGGTTTTGCCAAGCCAAAGAATTGGTCCTATCAGGAGTAAGTAACAGAAGGGTGGAAAGTTGAGCATACAGACTCCTGTCTCTTACCACTTACCCCTCTTTCTTGGGAGACACTCAGCACTGAATTTACATTTAAGTAAAACCATGGTACAAGACTGACCAGATGCCTGTTGAAAGCAATGGGAATATTTTTCCTTTACTTTGGGTCTTGGATTAAGCTCCAAATGAGATCAGAACTAGACCCGATCTGTGGAGGCATACAGGAAAAAAGAAATGGTGCTTAATAAAGCTGGACAAGCAACGTGCTTTATTGAGTGCTGAAATAAGACGTGAGACTCCATGACAAGCTCAGGCTGTTGTTCTTTCTCATGGAGCTCTCATTTAACACAAAGAAGCTTATTTTCCATATCATGGGGCCCTTGATCCTGAGCAATAAATATAGTATCTTCTCTAGAAGCATGAAGGCCCTGCTTTATAGCCTTGGCAAGAGCGTGTACATCAGCCTTGTTGGTTGATTCAAAGAAGAATAGCAAAGTCCTAAAACTTCGGACAAATTAACATCTTTTTGGCTACTCCAATGGGCTAATATGGTTGTGAAAACCCAGAAGCAGTAGTCAAGTCTTTGATGATTTATTTAGTAGGAGTCATCTAGTAGCTAATTGTGTGCAATTTTTAACCTCATTCACGTCCACTGCTGATTCTTTTTCCAGCATCTGAAGTTTTCTCCTTAAGCTTTCTTATATCTCTGTATGTAACATTTCCAGATGGCTGTTCAACTTTATCACAAATATTTTTATGAACTTGCCAAACCACATCCAAGATCTTCAGACTCAAAAGTAAAAGATAAAATCATCCTCAGAGGGCACCTCACCCTTCTCCACCCAGGCACATGAAAAAAAACCCCAGCTTTAGGCTCCAACATTTTACATTTATAATGAGTCACAGCTTCGTTTTTTTTTCTTTTTTTTGGTGTTGGAATTTTCACCTTTCTGTTTCTCTCCTGGATTTTTCACCTAGGATCCATGTCAAAAGAGAGAAAATACTGGTGAACCACAGAAAAGAACCATCCACGTTTTCTGTCTGTACTGCAGATCTTACCCTCTCTGTAGTGCTGGCCCCAGTGAAGCGTATGCCTGTCACTGCAGATGTACCACAGGAAGAATGAGTGATCACTAGGCAGGAAGGTTTTGGCTGGGAGTGCAGAAGACTTTTATACCGTATTGGCAGTAAGTCTTAGCAGAGATCAGAGTAAACTAAAATGCTCAAGACATTTGAGGGCTGTAACCTAGATCTTCCTGGGTAAGTTCAAAGAAGAAGCTGATTCACTGTGTGGTTCTGTTTTCATCAGCGTTTAAGGATGGTCCCGATGTCTTCTAAGTCATAAATATATAACAGTTCTAGTCAGATTTCTGATTAATCTCATGTGATTCTTCATGAGATAGAAAGCTCTTCCTGTTCATTTTCTGCATTCAATTATTCTGGTGCATGATTCAGCAATTGTCACATGTCTGTTTTGGGGTGGCTTCATGCCATGAGTGGAATGAAGGGATCTTTATGCCTAGTTTCTGTCTGCTATTTGTATGTTTATGAAGAAACCTGGGTCCCTTGGGAGATGGGAGATACTCTATTTGGGCAATATCATCATCATTATCTACTATGATCCATGCCTGCAGGAAGATATTTTAAAAAAGAATAAGCTCTATTTTGCTAATGCAGACATTGTTTAAACATAAAATATAATTAGAGTACCCACCCAGGGTGCATGTTGTTGGGTAATTTTATAATACTGTCTAGATGAGTGTTGGCATTTTACCTACGTACTTAACCACACCCAAGAATGCTGGTATTACACAATTACACACATCCTGTTGACTAATTCCATAATAATTAGTATTTTTAATATTCAAATATGCACTCAAATTTGTTATGTAAAATTTTATGTCACTGCAAATTAAAAACAAAACAACAAATATATGTAGTGAACAATGCTGTTCAGATAGCTTACTGAGCATGGACCTACCTTCCAGCAGACAGCACATAATACTTCATACATTTAAACACATTTGGCAGACCCTCCCTCACTCACTGTTACCTTGGGTTACAACTGCTCTATAAAACTGTTCAAGTGATTTTGTATTCAACACAGTTAGAATTTCTGTAGTCTGCCTACTTCTGAGTTATGATCACTTATCATGACCAGAGATAATTTTTGTCTGAAAAAGCAACCGTGATATGCCTGGGGAAGGAATATTGTTCTTTACAATGGCAATTGTGGAAGGAATCTGGAAAATGCACTTTAAATTAGCATTTACCTACAAATCCATCCCAAATACTTTTGTTTTAAGAAAGCGCTACTGATGAGCCCGAGCCACTTGGATTTGTAACAGATTTTCCACAAGCTTAAGTGGAGTGTCTTGATCTGGGCTCTTGCTTCTCACGATGGAGGTGAGAGGCTGGATGCAAAGTCGGACTCACCATTTGGATTTGGGGGCTTTAAGATCAGACTTTTTGTTGCAACCATGTCTTACAAGTACTTAAAAAATTGTTTATGTAACGTAACTGCTAAACTTCTTGTTAATCTTAATTCGGTCAAAATTCACAGAAGACACAGAGGCCAAGCCCTGGGTCTTGCCCTGGGCATAGTTTTATTAGCTGCTAGGCACCAAGTGGATCGTACATGATGTTTCAATGGTGTTTCTGGCCTGCCATTGTTAGTTTCCCTGGAGTCCCCACTTGTGCACATAGACCTTTACTATGGAAAAGATGGAAAATATGGACTGTGTTCTCACCTCCAACTACGTGTTTGTTGGGCAACAGTAATGACCAACAAACATTTTGCACACAACTTCTTTTTTTTCCTCTTCATGAATTTGATTTTTAACTTTTCAGTTACTGTGAAGGCAAAATGATTTTTCAAGGCCTTGAGAACAAATCACTGCCCAGGAGTTTCTTATTGGACTGTTTCTGTTTTCATGAGGCAAGAGGTTATAGTGCAAAACCAGCTTCTTTACTGAAGAGTAACTTCTTGCTGACGTGGTAAGTTAAAAATTGGCATTTTACTCTAAACTTTTGCCCATGCCAGGCAGTTATTTTTTAGCGAACCAAGACCTCTGCGAAAGCAAACTGAGGCCATTTGGAAGGGGCAGAATATGAGACTGCTGAAGTAAACAATACTGCTCAGTTCAGGGACACGTGTAAGGTAGCATCACAACTGGCCCCTCCCCAAAGCCTCAGCAACCCTTTTCTCCACCCCAAATATCAGCAATAAAGTCAGTACAGTACTGCACTTCTCTGCATCTGGAAGACACTTGAAAAGAAAGAGGCCAGCTTTTTGAATTTGTAACCAGGGCTTCTGTTACTTCTAAAGTTTCTTCTTTTGTGTTCACTGCTTTCTTACTTAGTGCACTTTGCTCATGACTCTGTCAGAGAAGAAATTTCTAAAGGAGAGGGGAACCATCCTCACCTGTATACCTTGCTCACCACTGGCAAGCATGCAGCAACCTGATTTCACATTGACAAGCAGTGTTTCTTCCAACAGCAGTTCCTTGAGAAACTGTTCTTCAAATGTGAAGACCCAGTTGACATGATTGGTCAGATCCCTCTTTTCCCTTCTTTCCTAAAGAAAAACAAAGCTGCAATGAACTTATGCACTTTACTATTTCCCCCCTACAGAAATGCTGTGTCTCATTTGCATAAACGATGAACAGTATTTCATTATTGAAAATAATCCAAAACAAAAAATTGCACCTAGCCAACAACGTAAGACCAACTTGCTTCCTGATGTGATTTTAAACGGCTGAGATATTAAAACATTGAAAAACGGGGTTTATAATGGAAATACTGACAGACTATTAACTATAGCAGCACTGCTCTAATAAATGGAATAGCCTGTCGTAATCTCTAGTTCATAAATATGCAAATACAAGGCAAAGGATTTGCTCCAAAGGATGTCTCTATAATTTTAACTGACCTTTACTGATACTAAATGAGCCTGTTGCTTCTGGTTTTGAGCATTAAATAGAAAGTATAGGGAATCCTGTCTCTCTGCATTCAAGGCCCACGCCAGCTCCTATCAGCGTCAGTGGCAAAATCTTCAATACCTTCAACAGGAAAAAAATCTGTCCCCAGAACGTCTAGGATGTGAGATGCCTAGCATTAAACTAAAATCTTGACTGTACTCGATTTTAAGTCTGTTCTCATCTGTGTTTATTATTATTATTTTAATTCTTCTATTTTGGGAAAAATTAAGGACACATTTGCCCCATGTGTCAAAGAGCTTGACCTGCCAAAAGGCACTTACTCACTTGTTCTGTGATTAACAGACCATCAACACAATGATATAAATGTTGAATTTTAGCCAGTTTCCTGTTCTGGACCAAATGGAGGTAAATCCACTGACTTAATATTTAATAACCTAAATGTAATTTTTTTTTTTTTTTGTGCCTTGCATTGCACAGTAAAGAACCGGATGGCTAGCAGTTTTGCAGATTCTCAACCCCTAATTATTTTAAGCTATTCATCCTGCTATCTGTCCATTGATGCTCAGCCAAATTGCCAGCAGGGGAGAGATCTGTCCAATCTAGGAGCTAAATGAGTCACTGAGAGTCAATCTGTTTTTTTCCCTTGCTGCTGGGATTTCCTTGGGTCCTGGCCTCTCTCTGCTCCAGTCACACACACACACAGCTCCAGGCGTGGGTCCTCTTTGGCTTCAGCTGCCTCCTGTCTCCCCATGTCTGCTCTGCTCATCACAGCTGTTGATGAGTTCTTGCCGGCTGGCCACTGAAGACCAATACTTCCATCACACTGCTCTTACAGCTCTTACTCTAAAGGAAAATGAAGACATCTTGGCCTTGTTGAATTTGCTGCTGAACTAATACATTAGGTATCTAGATGGAAAGCAAACCACATGAATAAAATGTGTCATCTGGGTTAGATACTAATTTATTTGCCTTAAGTTCTGGGAACAATATTTGCACTTTTTCCAGAGAACTCGGTTAAGTTCCATAGAAACTGAATACTAATATGATTTCTGCAGCATGGAAAACAAATACAAAACAGAGAAAAAATAGACTCATCAGAAATATTAGCTGCTCAGTATTAAAATATCTGACAATGCTGCAAACACAATTTATAAACAGGAACATTTAGAGCCTAGCTATTCACTAAAAAGCAAATTCCTTGCTTCCTCCCTTTTAGGGTCAGGATTCAATTACACAAAAATATGCAGCAGACTTAAAGACTGCATGTAAGATTAAGATAACTGGTATTTCATGGTAAATGATTAAATTAGCTGACACAGTTTTATCCTGAACTTTGCCATTAAAACTGACATTTTGTGCCACGCACATTGTAGGCTGCTGGTAATCTAAACTGCCTTTCTTCTTTCAAAGACTTTAAATAGCTGAAGAACTCTTGTTCTTTACTCTATTTGCAAATGTGTGGAAAATATATCTACATCATAACAAGACGAACTAAGCACAGGATTTTTTTTTTCCTCATCTATCATACAAATACCTTAAGAAATCAGCAAGGAAGTTCCAAATGCCCAGATTCAGCTCTGCAACATGCACTTTAATCAAGTCATTTATGCGACTCCACAGAGATGAGAACATGCTGTCCTCCTCACGGTGAGTAAAAATAGAGAAATGACAGAAGCCTCTTACTAAGAGTTTAATTATTCCTCGTATACAATTCTAAACCACTCTATGTTTATCCCTATTCTTTCCAGGCTTTTTTTTTTTGTTTGTTTGTTTTTTTTTTATGATGGCAGGGAGTTGCGGGAATAATTTTGATAGAAAACAGAGAAATGTTGTCAGAGCTGGTGGCTACAGTCACTGCCCTTCAGTTGAGAGAGCTGGGAAAGAGCAACTCACCTCCTCTGTGAAGATACTTGGCCTTCAAAGCAAAATGCAGACACGTGTTATTGCACACAGCAAGACACGTGTTATTGCACTGGCAAGGCCAGTCTGATCAGAGACTTGAACTATGAGAGAAACGTATCTTCTGAGTATTGCACTGAGAGACCACCAGAGCTGGGTGTGAAGAAAAGCCACAGAAGCACAGCAGAAATGAAGAAAGTGGCAGGACATGCAGACAGTGCATCCCTACCAAAGGCCAAGGGTGAGAGCATAAGGAATGGGCTCTGGCTAGAATAGCTCTCACAGGCAATGGGATAAAATTCTTCTATTCTTCTAGTTGTTTGACTTGTCCTGTGGTCAGAAAAACACATCTTTGTTCTTTTTCTTTAAATACATGGAGTTAACATAAAAGTAGTATGTGACTCTCACCAACACTTTCTCCTCGTAATTATCAGAGTATCTCAGATTTTCAGCTAGCCATAAACTTCAAAAGAAGCAGCTCTAACAATACAAAAGCACAGGGACTGGATTACTGGTCCAGAACAGTGGTCCAGCATTTCCAGTCTTTCACAGTCAGGAGCCTTACACACTTGTGAAAATGATGCAACAGGAATGACAATTATTATTATAGAATAATCTGCCTTAGATTCTATATTATATTCTGTAGAATAATCTGACTTAATTCCCCACTCACAGGCTCCAGAAGTTGAAGCTCTATGAAGAAATTATGCGTGCCTCGTATTATACTTCTTCCTGTGCACCGGCACAAAGATAAAAAAAGTCTCCAAACATTGACTGTACAATTTGGAGAGGTAAAGACGTGTCTTTGTACTTCAGCTTTTAGTAACCAAGGTCTCTGCTGAAACAGGTAGTGGAAGATCAATGGACATCAAAGAAATTGCTTTTTTTTATTCCAGAAGAGAATTTGGCCCTTTATTCTTAGTGCAGACTTACCAGAGGTGCATGCATAACAGGAATGATATGGCATAAATTCTGGATTTCTTGTTATCCATGAACAGTTGAGCAAGACTTTGGACTCTTCCACATCTTGGATCTTCTATCAGTTCTAATGAAGAAGAAGAAACACAGCTTTTTACACAGCACCTTTCCCAAGAGTTAAAAATTGCAGTTATATAGCACTCACACAGTCACACCACTATCATCAAAGGAAAAGAAATGTCCATGAAGGCCGTTTCATTGTTTGAGAACTCATGCAAACACTGAACAATGAAACTCAATCTGATTATCAAAAAATCAAACCTGTATGACCATCTCCCAAACTGTGTTCTTCAATTTAAACTTCTCAGCTCTCCTACCTAATTTCTTGGCTTTTATATATTGCACAAAAGATATAGCTACTTTTACTTCTCTTTGTACATTTTAAACTTTGAAAACCTTTTACAGCAGAGGTTATATGAATCATCTAGCTTTTCCTATTCCAAACGTTTCACTGATCATTCATTATTAACTGAGTAAAATGAAGATAGCTATGATAAATTTTGATCTATCTCAAAGTATTAGAAAGGATATGAAAACATCTTGTTCATAGTACTAACTTTTAGATGACATATGAGGGTACAACCCCAGTTTTTTCACTGTCACATACAATGAGGCTCTTAATAACCCAATCACTTATTATTACATTTTTTCCCATTCGTAGTCACTAGTAGTTTCAGCCTGGTCTGCCATTTAGCAGAAACGCATTCAAACAATATAACCCTGAAGGAACTGGATATTGGAGACAGGAAGCCTGTTGATGTCAGACATTAGTTAGGATTCTAATCTCTATCTTTTTTTTTTTTTTAATTAATGTATGTTCTTTAAACAGTTCTGCATACATATATGTCTTGATGTGAATGCTCTGGAAAGAGAATAAGAAGTCTGTGGCCTCTCTTAGACCCGAGAGTGATGTTTTTCAACACATCTCAGTAACTCGTGCTCTTTTACTAAATATACTGCAATGTAACTGTACACAAAACTTGAAAATACCATGAGAAAACAATCCTTTTCAAGCAGCTCAACACACGAATGAAACACAACCTAGAGAGGAACCATGCTAATTCAGAAAAAAGAAGGAACAGGCTCATTTTAGTGAGTCAAGATCCTGGATACATCTTGCTGCTTGTCATTTGGCTACAGAGACAGAAGGACTAGACTGAAGTTAGTGGGGCTATTTGGGATGTCCTCTACAACTGAATATATTTGGAAAAAGCCATTATACTATTTTATCCTTTACCTCTGAAAATGCTTTCAGTTTCACTACAGCCCCCCTCAGCTTGGGTTTTCCTGGTTGGAGAGGTCCAGGCCTATGTGTAAGGGAAGCAGACAGGAACAGAATTTGTGCAAAGCTGGTCATGGACTTAATAAGGGCTTGATTCTGTACCAATGAAATCAACAGGAGTTTGGCTCATGTTTGCAATGGGAGGTGGATCAACACTTTATGCCAGCTGTTCCCTGATGGGTAGGGATAATCCCTTTGAAACACAATATTTAACTTGCTCTCACTTTGTTGTTGTAAGAAGGCTTCCCATGATAATGGTCTCACAAGAATTAAAGGGTATGTCCCATTTTTTCTTCCAAATACCCCCCATTCCTGTAGTATAAATTTGCCAACATAAAAAAAAAAAAAAAGAAACCTGCTATTAACCACCTGGGTTTACAAAAAAACCCACAGCAATGAGTTACAGGGTGGATCATCTGTTCTGCTATCCATGACACCACTTCTCCTTGCAGTTTCCTCAGACAGAAGATGCAGCAAGGAGGGACGTCAATTCAAACAGCTACAACTGAGGTGGGATCCCATGGGCAGAAGTAAAATAGCTGAGGTCCCTGCAGGCAAATAGGAAGACAGAAAAAATAAACTGCCAACAGTCATGAAGGGAGTCATGAAGAACAGAGTGTGGGAATGGTATCAGAGAGACAGGAGCTAAGGGAGGACAGTATTAACAATAAAATCAGATATGTGTGTCCTGCAGTCTGGATCTAAGCATTTAGTTTCAGTTGCTGTTTCTATGTTTTGTTTTCATGTTTTACAAGGGAAATGAGGTTCTGAAACATGGCTGAAGCTGCCCAGGTTGCTCTAAGTATCAGCAGCACACTGTGGCTACTTCTAGCCCCTGCATGTGTTAGCCAAGTTCAAGAATGGTGTGAACGTTGGGCCCGTTTACCCCAGCTTTCAGTTTGGTTCACTCCCTCTCACCCCTCTGGCTGAGATCCATTTGGCTAACAGACCTGGAACACAGAGTCTGCTAAGTTTTATAAAGCAATTATTCAATTTAAAAAGTCTCTTTCATTGCATTCTAATGAGATTTCCATAAAATACAGGGTCCTACACATCCTCCTGGGAACTTCTGTTTACTCCATAAACCACAACACTTTTCGAAAAGCTCTAGAAGACTTCAAGAGAGGAAACTTCCAGAGACAGAGCTGTTTGGTCTGGCAACTGGGAACTGAGCTTTCTGTAGAATAATATCCTCCAGAAGCAGAAAATGTATGGAATTGTTTGAGCTTAAGAGACTCTGACATTTTTATAGAATGAAAGGAGGAAGTGAAAGATACAATGATAGAGCTGGGAGCTGCATCTGGCTCGCTGTTCCACGGGGCATTCTCCTTACAGATTTTTATGGCTCTCCCAGCCCTAATATTAAACACTTGACCTTTTTGTCAAATACTATTTTAAATTATTAGGTTGGATGATTAGTTACTAAATATACCATCTATAGTAAATAGAAAATTGTGTAGTCCAACGCTCCAGTCTCAGACCTTCCAGGTATTGCTCCCTTGGCATTTAACATTAGAACACTGAGTCCCCTTATATTAACTTAAGCCACTTGGTAAGCAAGAAGTGCACAGCATTTTCACACAGGGCATAGGTATTTCTGAGGCGGCACTAACAGAACGAGGATATCTTCTTTCCCTTGCCTCCTCCCGCTAAACTGATAGCTTTAAGGAGAATGCTGTAAACACTGTGAAATCAAGTATAACTAGGAGCCAGCTCATGCCAAACAATACAATTTAGTCTACTGCCTGCAAATAAGTACATTTACCTTTTAAAGGTCTGTAAAGCAGCACTTTGCAAATGACTCTGCCCTGTGCCTCTCTGCCTGGTGAACCCTTCCATTCATCCTCTCTCCTCCCCAGTACAACGTCCCCATGTTGGAAGCAGAATCATTTGCTTTTTCACCTCTCCCTCCCAGCACCTTCACACCCACATTTGGGAAACGCTGCCGTAAACTTAACCCCTCCCTCCCATAAATCCCACCTCAAATATTTGTTTTTAAAGGTATGTGGTTACAGACAGCATGACCCTGAACTTGTGAATATTTATAATAGTTTTGGAAGACAAAAAAGATCAAAATTCTTCCTGGAACTTATAATGGTTTTAATAGGAACAGAACAAAATGCTAGTGCAGAAACATCTATCACCCTTAGAGGACAAGCTGCATGAAGTAGTAAAAACAGCCTTATTAGTAAACACAGTGGAGCATATTTACAAGAGCACTCCATGGAGTCCCTGTAACATATTCAGCTTGTGTACAAATTCAGCTTGGACACAGAGACATTTAAGATTTGGGTAACTGATTCCTCATTACCAGCAAAGGACAGAACTGCTTTATTTTTCAGCAAACTGGATCTGGTTCTGATCTCTGTCCTGAAATGTAAGACTAGTACAGCTCCAATCATTTCAGGGGATTTGATACCAAGGTGACAGTTTGTCTATTAGATTTAATAAAACCAGCTGCTCTAAATCCTAGCATAGATTTCCTCTTTGTTATTACAGGATGGTACTTGTTAGCCAAGCAAAACCCGAGGACTCACCTTTATGTGAGCAGTGGATGAACAGACTAAAGTGCAGGATTGGGCCTCAAATTCACAGAGCTGTAATTGTATTTTCTTTGATTATGCATTAGTGTGATGGAGGCAGCCTATGCGCAAACCAGATAACACTACTCTTCTTCCTGCAGGAAGTTTAATTTATTGGCAATTAAAATGGGTGTGTTTGAGAACAAGAACTAGGAAAAAACACTTAAAAGCCCAGCTTTTCTAAAATCACACAGTGTCAGAATAGTTAACAAACAGGGAATCTTAGCTAGGAGCACCACCCTGCTCCTATAACTGTTGTACACTTCAGTCTTAATAATAATATTAATAATAATAATAAATTACTGAAGCTGGAGATACTCCGCTGCAGTTAAGGCATGGCTATTTAGCAAAAAATTACTTCCAAAATAAACTGCTGAAAACCTGCTGTACTCCAGCATCTGCCAAATTGAGTTCCTCCTGTCTCCCCTCTTTCCAGATGCCCTCTTGTGTTGCTTACTTTACCTTTTGGCACACACCAGTGCAGTGACATGTGACAAGGTGAGGCTTAGGGCAGTTCCTAGTCATTGCTCCCAGAACGGGAAAGAGCTAGGACTCCTCCGCAGTCCCAAACCACAGCAACCTGCAACAGCGGAGCAACAGCAGTTGAGATGTGTTTCCAAGGCATCGTACAGGTACTTGCTGATCCCAGAAAGTCACAGAACAAGAAAGCTCAGTTGCAGGCACAGCAATCCCACCTGTTAGGTGTTTCATTACACAAGTGTGTGTTGGAAGACTTCGGCATTCATTCCTTGACTACAGCACAAGGCAACACTGAGAAAGCTTTTCTGGCCTAATCACATGACAGCACATGCTTGTTTATCTCAGTGCTCTGCTCCCAGCTGCTACACCCAATTCATTGAACCCACCTGCTTCAGCTACCTTTATACCTCAAAGAAGTTTACACCTGCCCTAGCTGGAGATCTAAACTCTGAAATCTATAGGCAAAGTAGTGATTGATTCAAACGCCCTTTTCTATATATACATATATATATATAGATGTAAGTATAGTCAGTCTGGCCCTGTTCAGCTCCCATATAAGTAGGTGCAGAAATAGGCATGAAGCAGGAAAAGCAGTTAACAAGAGAAGACAAAGTAAAATAGTTGTGCCACATAAAAGATCTTTAAAAGTTCTTTTCATTGCTGCCACTCTAACCCTTTTGTCTAAGATACTGACATAAAGGAGACAAAAAAAGTGTTGTGTTTTTTTTTTTTTTTTAGAACTGAGCAGGTTCATTAGCACCATTTAAGAACTTGGCTCAGGAAGTAAAATCACTGTTTATGCCACAGCTGGCCTTGGTCCATTGGTTTTCCTACATTATCAAATCTTTTTGCTAAAGAAAAAGAATTCTAATTCTATGTAATTACAGTATTGCCTTGACCCTTGAAGTCCATGGAGCTCTTCCAGAACTACAAGAGTGCAGAGCAGAGCAAGAATGTAAAAACTGTTCTGATGTTGGTGCTTAAAACATATTGGCTGAAGGCTGCTGTAATGCTCTGGACTGAAGATAAAAAGTGGTATATTGCACAAGCCAGTTTCAAACACTTGATGAAATTTGCCATCTTACCCACTTATGTCCTAAATCACTAATTTTCTAGTCTGTATGTCTTATCAGAGGACTTCTGGAGCAGCATTTTACTTGAACAAGTTCCCTTAACTGTACCCATGAAAAGCCATTTCTAAAACAGTGTTACATCAATGAGTTTTTCCCAGATAGGTTAAAGTGAAATACTGGAAGTTAAAGTCCATAGCAGGAAGTCAGTAGCAGAGCTGCGAAGAGTATGCTAAGGGTCCTGGCACCTAGATGGAGCAGGCCAGACCATGACAACTCCCCCAGCTGAAAACCACTATAATTAGTTATCTGTCAATCACAAAATAGGACATAAAGTTCTTCTCAGCAGTTAGTGGACATTAGCCAGTTATCTGTAGAAAATTATGTGATTCATTCTCAGAACTGGAATTAGGAAACAATTGGATTTCACTGAATCAGTCTGTGGTCACAAGTACTCCAAAGCATGCTGTGCCTACTCTCCCCCTCCTCCTCTATCTGAAGGATTGTGTTTCTCAGTGTACCCAACAACGTCTACCGACTCCTACAGGTAGCCTCAATGCAAAATCTCTCTCTTAAGAGTGAGGGAACTATTTCACATTTACAATTGACTCTGAGGAGAAGTCAAAATTCCGATTCCATCTCTAAAAGACCATTTCCCAGTTACACCATTTTAGCCTTTGTTCTCATACTGCATGGTTTTCAAGCACAATTTATCATTTGTGATATATCTTATAACCTCCCGTAGTTAATCGGACTTGTGGATGTTTGCCCTCTTCAATATTTCCCAAGGAGTTTGAATGGCTTTAGTTGGTATGGAACAAACATACATGGATATCTGATATAAATCTTTACGGCCTTTGACCAAAACATATGTTTTAGCTGTGGTCTTGTTTTCCTATGGCTGGTTTTTTTTTTTTTTGGTTTTTTTTTTTTTTCATTATGTCTAGCAGAAAGGATAACACAGGCTACATTTGCTGAGAAGCAGTTTTCTTATAAATCAGGCCAAAGCACAGTGGCTCGGCTTCCTCAACTAGGATCTTCAGGTCTGCACTGCAACCAGACATGTCCCAGGCACCATCCTCCCGCCTGTGCAAATGTCAGCGCAGTCACTCTGCTGTAGCCAGGTCATCTTGAGAAAACAGTTAGTCATGCTGAGAAAGTCTAATCTCCTCAGTCACAAACTTCTAACGATAATTATAATGGGTCTGTAGCTCAAAAAACTGAGAACGTATACATATATAAAGGACAGAAAATTGACACATGGGAAGTGTAAGGTATTATAAATATAGTTGCTGGCATTAACACAATGTGTTATATTCTGAAAAGCAAAGCATAGCAAATATGTCTTTTTAAAACACAAAAGCAGAAACTTTGTTTTACCCACTGATGTTTCTAAGCTATTTATGCTCAATCCAGCTCCTGTCAGTTTATCACAAGCTGCGTGTTTTCACTGCAATCTACTGCACAGTGTCATTACAGCTCTGCTGGCATTTGTGTTATGAGAAAACAAGATGGATTTCACTAATTTGCTTCACTTCTACCCTACATCAATTCCTGTACGTAAAATCCCCTTTCTCTCTGTAATGTTGGTGGGATGGTAGTGGTGGGCCAACCTCACCACCTCACTCATCCAGCTCCTCCTCTGCCTAGGCACCTGTCAGCCCCCATGTTTTTGGCGCAAAATGCACCATTTTTCAGGCCTGAACATTTCACTGGAATGGTTTATGTCTTGTCCATGAAATATCATGGCAGAGAAGGGAGAAAGGTCAGATGGGCTTACTAATAGGGCTTTGTTTTAAAAAGCCTTCCAGTGGTGGATCTGGGGCTTCCAGGACGCTCTCCGTGGGGTTATGCTGAAATGGCTGAGGAAGGTGAGCTAACCAGATTGTGGACTACTTGTTTTATTTCTGTTATTACATCTGAGGCACGTGACAGGCATATATAGTCATTTCAGTGTGGTTTTCTCATCACTGATGGTAGAAAAGAAAGAATGTGAAACCTGAACAATGCAATGATATGTTTTTTAAATAAAAAGCAAAGACTTTTCAAGGCTAGATACCACATAAATTGCTATTAGCAAATCTGTATACCAACCAAATATGTATAGCAATGACACACTCCAAATAAATGGCTGGGCATTTAAGCTAAATCTTGTTTGGCATAGTGCAGTTTGGAGCTCCAGATGGACGTAAGCCTGGGGGGAAAGACACGTCTGCCTACAGAGTAATTGTTAATATTGATGTGGGATTTTATATCTTCTTATCCCATTGTGCATCTTTATCAATGGGTTCTACCCTCCCTTTTTCACGCAGGGGTTGCATGCATCACTTCACCTGTTACTTTCACTGGTTAATTAAATCAACTAAGCGATTACCTGTTTGTTCCCCTGATCTATTAGGGCAGCTCTCATTGCGAGGCCTCTGCAGACAATCAGCTGCACAGAATGTTCTCACTCTACAGCTATCAGGACTAAAATTCCTAAACTACATATAAATTTATTCTTCTGGTTAATAGTCAGATTATATGTTCTGATTAGTGATGTTAGCAATTTTACAGGAAAGGTGGGAAATTTATGTCACAATATGGTTACATGACTTCATACAGACTGACATACATACACATACATTCTTTATTACATTATTTTAACTTAATATTGCTAATTGTCCCTGGGCTTTGACACTGCATCTGAGTCAGACCAAAGGCCAGACATGCTGTCTGCTTCCTGTTTGCTCTTGCACATTGCTGCTATGGCAAAATGGTTGACAAGAGAGAAGAAAGTCTTTGAAGTGTTCTGACAATCTCTGTCAAGAAGATCCCAGAAGCACAGATAAATGTTTTTTTCTCTCCCAGGCCTTGCAGCTTAAAGTACCAAAGGGTTCACTGCTGTTACCCTTATTCAAAATCCATATGAAACCACTAGAGGATATTTTGAAATGGCATAGGCTACAATGTCATCAATATCCTGATGACACCAAGCTCTACATCTCCTTTTCATTGAAGCCATATGTTATAGCTTCGTTGTGTCTGGCAGAGATAAGATATGGATGAAAGCCAGTTGGCTGAGACTTTCTCTAGATAAGATGAAGGTAGTGTGTGGGTTTGGCAAGGGAAAAGTGTTTGAGTTGACAAAAATCTGCTTTCAAAGTTGAGGGAGATTCCCATTGTCAAAATGCACATGGGATTTACCACCTCCTACCTCATCCTGGAGTCCCAGCTACAAAGTGACCCAAACCCATTTGTCTCTTGCTAGACTTTACTCACTGGGTTTCAGTTGACTAGTCCATTGTTGACCAGGCTCACAAGGTCAATGCAAACCCTACTATGTCTTTGTCATTACTTTCAGATGTTGTCTAGCCTATTCTTAAAGATGTCCAGTGGCAAAGTCTCTACGCTTTCCTGTTCCACTGCAGTATGCTACCATATTCCCAACAGAATACGAAATATTTCTTAATATTAATCAATAATATTTATTGATTAACTGGCATCTTTCTTACTGCAATTGAAACCCATTGGTACTTACTTTCCCCCAGGAATATAAGAAAGGATTATTCTCCTTTTTTTTGGAGCAGTTTTTCTCATGTACTTGAAAACCTACATTATCTTCTTTAAGACTCCTCTTGCTTTGGTTAGACAACCGCAGATCATTCAATCTTTCCTCAAAGATAAATTTTTTTTTTAGACCTCTGATTATTCTTTTTGCTCTCTTTTCCAGCTGGACTGTATTTCTTGAAATGCAAGCCCCCAAAGGAGGTCACAGTAAATCAAGTGACTTTTTAAGCTTCTATTAGATATAGGTAGGCAGCAGCACTGTTTCTGCTCCAGGCTCTTCTGGCATATTTACTGGGTGGAGGATCTTTGCTTGTTATCTCTTCTGCAATATGCTAGAATGCAGCCTAGGTGCATTCAGCCCTCCAAACAAAACTATGCTTAGACAGCACAGAGACATACAGGTCAGTGCAAACCAAATAAATTCTACACTCATTTTCCAAACTCACAGCAACATTTTGGGTAACGTCAGGTTCCGCTAAGATATCCATCCTTTTTTGCCTGCAATTCAGAGCTCTCCTCTTAATTGTTGAGCCTCCTTCCCATCATATCAGCTTTCTTTTACCTTAGTTAGTCCCACCATTAAGTGGAATCTTTCCGCTATAAAGCATTCTGTCCTGATCCTCTCTCATGTGCAAAGCTGCTGATTCTTCCAAAAGCTCAAGTCTTTATTGCTCCTTTTAAAGCCTTTCCTTAGTCCTTGCAGAATTTTCCACTCTCCACTCTTTTCCCCCCCACAAATGGAGAAGCAGAGGGAATTCATTTTCTCAGACCATTTGACTGGATGATCATCAAGGTTAATAATCTACCACTGTCCCTTGGCTGGCTGGTATGAGACACAGTCCTCTCAGTTCTGCAACACAGCCTTTCCACGAGCCCAGCTAGAAGCCATAAACTGGATATAGACACATGTATCCACCAGCCACCACAAGATCGCCCTTAGTCACGTTGTGCTGGAAAGGGAAATGGGTTCATCCCTTTCAGAAACAGACTTCATCATTTGCATATGTCTCTTGTCTTATATTTCCACAGTGGTACACTGTCACTATGGGACTATTCTGGAAGCACAGAGGGAGCCTTCTCAGAAGCTTTGACTAATACAGCATAAGGTTGCTTACTCCATTGCAGGGCAGAAAAGAATAAATTAAAACGGACAAATTACATGTGTTCTCCACACTTTGCATGAGCTGCCAAAAGCATGCTGGCCTGAGTACACTGATGCCTGGCTTTCTTCAGGAAAAGTGAATCAGGGACATATTCTCTAATTTGGGCAAAGTAGCTCTGTAGGCAGAGCACTGCACCTCTTGGTAAGGCTCACCACTGTGTCCAATAAAAACAGGGAAATGGGAGAGTCTGAAACTCTTTGGCAAATAAGTAAGACCATATGAAATGAAGTTTATACAAGAACAAGGGGGATGACCAAACAAGAGCCACGCTGGTCACTTCTTAATTACTATATGTGCTAAAGAGACAGGCAATATTTATGTAAATTATACACTCTCCATGTACCACAAAGAAGTTACTATTCTTTCTCCTTCTCCCTCAATGAAATTTATGATTCTGTAATTTATTAAATCCTTCTCTCACATGTGGAAAAAAAAATAAAAATCCTTGAGACACCCCCAGAGGAGCACAAGAGGCAGCCAGCTGATGCAAACAGCATGCCAGGGTTTCACGCAGGAACTAGGAGTATTAAAAAGGGGAAGCAGATACTTTAGAAAAATTCCTGATAGTGTTGGTATTCCGGTTAGGTTGCTCAGGGAGAGAACTAATGTGTTCTTGAATCATTACTGGGGATTTTCAGTGACTGTAGTGCCATTCATGAAGCAGTTACCCAGACCTGCAGTGTGAACAACCAAGATCTCACAGCCTTCTGATTAGATTTAAGGGGAATGCTGTGGGGCCCTTATGTTTCATGCCTTGGAATTGCAAACTTTGCAGTGACCATCTTAGTACTTAACATATAAATGCACTTAGTATAAACAGCAGCCCTGAAGAACTGCAAGCTTTATTATCTCCACGTCAGAGTCTTTTTCAGTGTTTTAGGAGAAAAAGCATGTAAATATGCAGACTGAGGTTTCCACAGAAACCTCTGGTTAAAAAAGAAATGGCAAGAGACTCACACTCAAGGGGAAAGGGCAGTATGGCTAAGTGCAATGAACAGCTGGGGTATATGTAATGTTACAGTTATTTTTCTGTACTTCCTCTAGGATGAACCAAAGACCTTGTTTTGCTGGATGCTGAATGCCCTGAAGTCCCATTACACGTCTCAGGAAAAGACCTTAATGGTTTTTTTGGGACCCATATCTGCAAATATAACATGGCCTTTGAAGATGAAAGGATTTTTTGTTTCTCTGCTTCCATTTGTTGCCTCTTGGTTGACATGTTCCTATATGGACACTCAATCCCCAGATATCTGTTGCCTAATCAGGGACATCAATAACATCCTCAATGGGAAAACTCTGAAACATCTATGAAAGTCAGAAGTGTGAGGAACAGATCTCAGATGATGCAGATGCGGTCATTGCTGTATGATCAGATAAGCAACATTGCAAGTTCATTTTTGTATGCTAAATAAAATAAAAATGTCAATATTTACACATAACCTTCAAGGCTCTTACATTTGCAGCTCTTTAGTATTCAGTGCAGACCACATTTTCTTTAGTCCGTTACCAACAGCTTGGAAATTTAGTTAGAGGATGCAACCCAAATGTTCCTCCAAATGTTGTTTCCAAATGGTCATCTTGAAAAATGCTGTTTAAAAGGATGAAACCTTTATGTGAAGATGTAAGAGCCCATGCACAGAGCAATATAAACTGCAGGGAAATAATCTGAAGATTAAAACCACTAATGATAAAGATATTACTGTTAGGCATAGTTTAATTTGTTGGTAACTAAATCACCAGAGGCTTTTTACAGGCTGCTTGGAACCTGACTATTGTGTACTGCACATTCAACCTCTAAGTGTACAGTGACACAAACAAATAAAAGCGATCACAACAGTTGAAATGTAGTTAGAGACACAATTGAGAACATCTGTATTGTAAGCAGAAATAAATTAGAAATACTGAAGTGTTTTTTAGCTGTGAAACTGAGGGATAAAAAAATAACCTACAGCACCTGGATTAAGCAGTTATAAATAATGTATAAAGGAAAAATCTCATTACCCCCTGTGTAAACTCCTCCCCCCATGAAATATATTTTATGAATGTTGCATCACAGTAATAAATGCAGCATTTGTTTTCCCCATAAACTTTCCATTTCATGACTATAAGATAGTTTGTATTTGGAAATAATGGCCAGCAAATGTACTGTTTGCAGGATTAGTTTCCCTCAACAAGCAGCTTTGAACTGACCTTCAGTTTTTTGGGCTAAAGAGCAGAGACTTACATAGGCTTAGCAGAACTCATCTTTGTGCCTACAAAGCTGTGGCAGTGTTGTACTCTATTTGCAACGGAACAATACTATATAAAATCCAATAGCACCACTAGAGAGTATTTAGACTCTGAGCTTTGAATGTTATAATTGCCTGATATCATGGAAGATTTTATGAGATTATACCAGATAAAGACTATATATGAATGTAGAAAGTTTTCCCTTTATAAAAATCCAGGTCTTATAGCAGAATGCTGCGCACTGCAGGATACACAGTTTCTATTTCCATCAAACTGAGCAAGTACCATAGGAAAAACTAGAATGCTTCCTTTCAAGTTTCCAGTTTTGTTCGCAAATATTCACAGTTTTGTGTAAGGATGCCAGGACTGATCCCTCTCTTGTGTTAGCTTTGCACTATGTCAGCTTTGTTGAAGTACTCAGCAGATTAATTCTAGATTTAGGTGGTGTGTTACTGTCGAATTGCACCATTGGCTTTTCTGTTGAAGACACCTTGACTTCCCACATGCAAAAAGGGGTCAGCTTCCTGATGATCCAGGGCAGCAATCACTGATCCCTTTGGGAGATTCTCTGAGCGATCTGTACACCTGATACGCAATCACCAAGCCACAGCATGGTGAAACAGGGGTGAGAATGGGGATGGGAGGCTACAAAGAAAGTCACATCTAGTCACATTGAAACCTAACAGATTACAAATTAAAAGGATAAAAACTTCACACTGTCTGAGAGAGATAAAATGTCACAAACATAAAAACATCATAAAGTTAGGTTTGAGTCTGGAGTCCTTTCTCTTTATGATTAATGATTGGGCTCAACCAGGATGGGAAAGGCAAAGCAAAGTTCCTCTTGAACTAGCTTAAAAATGCCACAGCTAAAGAGAAAAATATAGGAACATCAATTTAAAAAAAAAAAAAAAACAAAAAACAACACAAAACAAAACTTCCTCTACTAAAATGTAAAGGTCAGGAAAGATTTGGGTGTTTTTAAATGCTGTCTTGAAGAAATTTCATAAAGGTTAAGATGTCATGTAGTTTCAGAGTTATGGGCACTGGAGGGGGTCCTTGAGTGCCAGCTATTCCTCAGGCCACTCGGTGACTGTGAGCTGCAATGACAGTGGACAGCGGGAGGCTGGCAGATCAGAAGCTATCACTGTGCCACTGGGGAAAACCCATGTCTTGCTCCCCAAAGAATGAAGAGCTGTGCAAACATTTCAGCATCTGAGATTCAAGCAGTGGATAAAATACAAAAACATGCCTTAAATAACATTCAAGGGTCTAATTTAAATTGCCCAGAGAAAACATATTCAGTGTTCAGGCTCTTCAACTCAGTCCACTGTTCCCAGGAGGAGCAGAAGCCATGGCAGGGATGTTACTCAGAGCCTCAGGAGCTGCTGGTGGCAGCCTCCTGTGCACAGTGCAACGGCTCCAAGCAACATGTGGATCCCTTGTGGTTCTTGATCCTTGAGGGCACGTGGTCAGGCAAGGCAGAACAGGAGCTGCAGCACTTCTTTTACCATGTCTTACAGATGAAAGCAGGAAAGCCAACATGACTGTGGAAGAGTTTGGAGGGCAAGTTTTCTTTCACCTGTGCTCTACTATTCCCACTTGGCAGTTGTTAGGCCAGTGCCTTCCTCCTGTGGGGTCCTGTGCCCTGCTCCAATTAGCACTGACCCAGCCCTCCTCCCTTGCCTGTCTCATCCTCCAATTCCCCCTCTCTCCTCTGGTGTTTAGTTCCCTCATATAGCACTGCTGTTTCGTATGGACGAGAGCCACTGCAAAAAGCAGACTTCGTGGCTTCATTTCTTTTGCCCATTCTCATCATAATGACTTTCAGACTTCAGTTCATATTCCTGGAGTAAGAGCTACCTTTCTCTGCTTCAAATATTCCCCCTCCCCTTCATATCCTCCCTGAATGTCCATTTTACCTTACTTTCTGCTTTTGGCATGCTGGCTAGCCAAGTGACCCTATATATACTTTCAGAGCAACTTGGGGAGGCAAAGGCCAGTGATTTCCACCCAGGGACTGTTACCCAAAGCTCCTACATGGGGACTGTGGACGTAAGGAAAGCAGAGGACTCACCACCATCTCTCAGCAAATGTAATCTATTCAACATGACATGATTTTCACTTGTAGACAAAACGTGAACTAAAAAAAGGTGAATTATTTGCTTTTAATGACCAAACAAATGCTACACAGAGACCATGAAATAAGAGAGAGGGAAGAAAAATCTTAGAAAACCTATATCTGTTCTGGACAAATGTTAACGAGGAGGGGAAAATTCCACAAATGTCAATTTTTTTCATGAACAGAAATAAAAGACTTGTGTTATCAAAATATGGTCTAAAACCTTTTTTATTACAAATAGGCAGTACTCTTCTAATTAGAGATGTAATGAATAAAATTATTTTAAGTGATGTTAGCCTTTAACCTTCTCTCCTTGCTTCTCCTTTTGCTTGCTTTCCTCCTTTCCTATGTCCATATATTGCATGCTGCAAGCTCCCTGTGACACCTACCACAAGGCCTGTCCTCAGCCATCTCTCTGGCAGCTTTGCACTGCTCAAGAGAAGAGCAGAAGAAAAAACAGGTCTGTTGCCCTGAGGCCTCCTTGGGTTGTGAGATCTTGCTCAAAAATCTCTTGCTTCTGCAAAGGCAGTATAGCAAGGACAGGACAAGACACAGCTTCAGAAACCTGGATTGCCAATCCTAGGATGGGAAGAGCCGAAAAGTAGCGTCACTTTGTTTTCCCAGCCCTTCCTCAATCAGATACTATGTGTAGCAGGATATGGCTACAGGTATGGGTAGCAGAGTATACTATGGGTCTGACCACTTGCCTTTTTTACTCTATGAAGAGTGTCATCCAAAATTACAGTGCTGTATAGTTACTAAAATAAAAAAAGATTATAGCACCAAAACTTCCCACAGTGTCACGATTCTGTTTGCTTGGTTTACGTAACTGCCTGCTTCCTTAAAAACACCTTCCAAAAGTTAGGGTTTTTTTCTGCCAGTCTAATATATACAACTGTTTCTCTGAAAAGCTGAAATGCTCTGTTATAGGTAGTAAAACAAGATGTTAGCCCAGTAAGTTTCAGAAACAGCAACAATTAACTATAACTATTCTCCATAGAAAATAAATGCATCTTTATCATTCTTGGAGAAAACTGAAAAATTGCATAGTTGAAATGATTTCTCACTCAGTGAATAAAGCCATTTTCTTTTGTGAGATGCCCACTGTGTACATCTGGGTGCTAAAAGACAGAAAACCTTCGCTCACATGCACAGGCAAAGCAACTCACAGCATCACCTCCCCTTGTCCTCAGTCTCTGTGAACACACTGTGCATCTTCAGACCCTCTTGGCCACTGGGTCACATAAGTCTAGTTTTATTTATAGTTTCTCTCAATAAAGAAAAGGTATTTGAACACATTTGTCTTTCCCCCCTCTTTTACTCTCACGGACACAGAGGTATATGCATGCATGTGTACGCACGCACAAAAAAAACGTTCACCCCTACCTTATTCTTGAGTTTAGAGTCTAAATGATGTTGAAACACATTATTAGGTCCTATTTTTCTATCTGAAACTGGCTAGATTTTTCCCTAACAGCTGCACTCTAGATTTTAATTAAATAATACCAGTTGTGCCTTATTTAACTAAGCCAGCACATCTTCCTTATGTTCGGGTATATTAATTTTTTTTTTTTTTTTAAATGAACAGGTCTGTATTTTGATCTGTAGCTCTCTACAGCTAAGAAAACCTTCATGTCAGTGTAACATTACATAGGCATAGGCACGGGCATTTTTTTTTTGCCAGGGCAAATGTTGCCCACATTTTTAGCAGGCTTAATTTAAGCCAACAAACTTGTCCCTGGAAAATAGGTACAGGGGTAGTCAAACTCCTTGTGCCTGTGGCTCTCTGATTTGCTGCTGCAAACCAACAGGCAACAAGCCGAAGGCTACTTTCCTGTGCACGTTCCCCTCAGACCATAAAAAGCAACTAGCCTTTGGAGTCTCCACCCTATTTAATCAAAGAGGCTTTTTAGGTAAATTGAATATCTACAGTGTTCAGGTACAGTGATAAATAAAAATCTGTAATGGATCCCCCACCCACTCAGAAGCTCAGCATCTGCAAAACACCTTATAAAGGAGAGAAAATAAAGGTGTACTATAATCTTTGATATCTGTGAATGACACCTGGGAAAGGTCTTGTTCAAGTGAAAGATAATGGAGGCTGAGCATCTCCTTCCTTCTGGTAGACATTACAATATATGGCAGATAGCTTGTTTTCACTTCACGCCTGTTACCTGGGACATGTAGGTCTTGATACATTTGCCTCATAAAAACTACTGGTGAGCAAAGAAAAAGCCCAGAGAGAGTAGGAGCAGGCCAACAAGATTGCTGCTTTAAGGGAATACAAACTCCCCTCAGCCTTAACCCATTTAAAATCTTGCTCCTTAACAGTCACACAGAGTGGCTGCTGGTACAGCAGCCTGCAGAGGTTTGGAACATGCCCCCATGAGCTGCACCTCTTCTATATCATCTGCATACTACGTTCCACCATCAATTGTCATAAAGTCAGATGAGATCTACATTATGAGCGGGAAACAGTACCTGTAAAATAAACTTAAGGAGGAGCACATCTAGAGAGCTGTGCAAGTCGGGGAGATTAGCCCAACTGTGCACTTGTGGGATTTATAAGAAGAAAAGCAGGGTGGACTTTCTGTGAAACTTTATTACTGCCTTGTCCTTGGAGGTGGCAAATGATTTCTCTGCCATAATTATCATATGTACCATTATAGGAATAAACAAAGCATGCAGAGTGTGCTACGCAGAACCCGCAGGGTAGAAACAGACCCCTTTTTGGGCTGGGGGGAGGCGGTGGAGAACAGAAGCTACTACATACCAACAGGTACCTGCAAGAGCAGCCATACCTAAGTCTGTAACTTTAAGACAAATAAAATGTAGATATTTGCATCTACAGGGAAGACTTTTGCCATTTCTGAAAGAGCTATGAAGGTTTTCTCAGCCATTGCACAATTTGTCTCCATGATACTATGCTTCCAGTGTCATGTACAGTACATCCTATCTGTCACCAAAGTCAATCTCAGCAGCTGCTTGACATGGCCCTAATCAAGACAGATACAAACCCCAGTAACAAAGGTATTGCTGCCCCCACAGCAAAGTTGACACAATTGGCTGGTATGTTTATTTAAATGGCTCATATCTATCCTGTTAGCACATTCCAAATCAAAGTCCACATTGTTTATTTTAAAGTGAATTTTGGTCTCCCACTTTCCTTTGTTTATGAATGTCTGTGTTTCTGACAGCTGACAAAGCGCATGCTGAAGATTTACAGTATCCACAGCTGACTGTGTGGTGCAGTGGGATTTTCCCCACATAATTTTTCTCTATGTGCCTCAGCCATAGAGAAAACTCCCTATTGAGCAGCCCCAGTGAGAGCCGAGTCCCATGGTGATGACTACTTGCCTTGCCCTGGGTATTGTTGTTCCTTTCACTCTGGGGAATTTGGTCTATGTCAAAGTCTAGCAAAGCTGACCCTGAGAGAACCTGAAGTCCTTCCTCAGGTGGACAACATGGGAACAGGGGCGGTACTGGATTCAGTGTGCTTCACGCCCAGCCCAGCAGCATAGTTTCTATGCCCATTAACTCTGACACCAGGGAAAATGGTCACATGGCTTTAAGTGGGAGTAAAATTTGCCATACCATATAGGCTCTCTTTATCTATACCAGAGTAATTCCACCTTGTTACTGCTGTAACTCTGAAGAGTCAGCATAGGGACTGCTGCTTTTGCAAGTCCAAATCCTATCTCCTTTGGCAGGATGCTGTCTTGCTCACCAACTGGAATGGAGCAAGGACAGATAGAACAGAGTCCCTGAACTGAAATATCCACAATTTTTCGCTCCAGATCAAAAATTTATCAATTTTGGTTGTCTTTGGCAAATATGCTTCACAATTCCCCAGTAGCGGCATGACAAGGTGATCTATGTTATTCAACAACTTCACATTTTTCCTTTATCGTTGGAAACTTGGTGTTCAAAACCTTTGAGAGACGGCTAAGGTAGCATCATATTCTCTTTCAACTGCACACATGCCAAGAGGGAAAGCTGCACATTTGCAATGCTTATACATCACATCACCTTGTAGTTTACAGAAATCCTCATTACGACTATCAACAACAGGGTGGAGAAATACATAATTGAGCTGCCTGCAGGTGAGAACTGCACAGGAAGAGTCCCGGTGTAATTCTTGACTATTCCCAAGCACGCATGGTTAAAATATGCTCGGGCTTGTGTCACGTGCTTTAGTAACTTCCAGTAAATAAGATTTGCATTCTTTGCCTTTACTCTGCAAAATGTTCACTTATAGATCTAATAAACAGTAGCATTGGACAAAGAGACACTTGTTGCTTGGTTAGACATATGACCTGACAAAAGGTAAGAAAAAAATAGAAAGACCCCACAAAAAAGCCCTAAGGAGAACAAAAGGAATACGCCAAGAGAAAATATGACATACATACTTTATACATGTTTAATTTCAGTTGTTTTGGTTGGAAAACAGCTGCAGGTGTCCTGTAATTATATCACCATTTTCACAAATATCAACTGTCATATTTAATTTGTTACATTTACCATCCAGCCTCCTCAACAGCACACTTCTTTCATTACACATTTAGTGCCAGAGTTTCTAACATTCAAGCTAACTTTCAAGCTAGTCAATTAATGCATTATTTACAAGTGAAATGTTATTAAAAACAGATTCTTAATTTACTAATGATTTAGTAGGCCCCAGGCAATATTCCAATTTGTTTTTATTGAAATTGGAAGAACACTTAGAACAAAGGGGAAAGTAATGTCAAGGATATTTTGGCCTATTCATCTGTGCTGTACTTTCTGTGGCATTATGTCTACCCCTACATCTTCCCTCCCTTTTTTATATTGTATTTTTAATACATAACCTAACCAGTTGCAGCATGATTGAGGGGAAAGGTCTATGAAAAATGAAAAACAGCACAAACACTATTGTGAGTTTTGTTTTTAAAAAGCACCAGGCAGTCTGGAATGACTCAATACACATGTTCACCATACAATACAGCATATTTTGATTTACAGCGCTGTTCTAGCAGCACAGCAGGTTAAGAAGGTTAGAAGTCAAGGGAAATTAAATGTTATTAGCATTCCACCATTGTTGTGCTGTACAAAAGTGAGTATGCAACTTTTCAAATGCATTTTTAAACTCAAATTTGTTTCTGAGGCTTTTAGCTTGTCAAAAACTTTTACGAGCACGTGTGTGCTTCTTTGTCCTTCCCATTTTTTTCTCCTTTCCCTCTCCTATCTGTGCCTGTTCAGGATATTCATTAAAGACTAATCCCACTCCTACCTTCTCTCTTTGCCAAACTGCCACTACCTACAACAACACTGTTGTCATTAAAATATTGACATTCACTGTTTAGAGCCACTTAATACAGGAAATATCTGGGATTCAGTGGCAATACTAATCAGTCGCAAACACTAAGCATCAACATTTGAATGGTGACCATGATAGCTTCAAGATACTTACTCCTTTGTGTTTGTTTTCATGTGGGAATAAATGAAACCAAAGCTGGAATTCATGATCAGGTACGTATTTTACTCCCACAGGGCGGTTTACCAACCACAATATGCCCAAACCACGGAGCTTCAGTTTGGCTTTAAGGGCAAGGTCGGGGATGCTTGGTTTGGGACTCTGGCACTCGCATGGATGTGAACATCTAGCTCAGACCTAGGTGTGGACATCTGCACTGGGAGAACTACATGTGGGTAGGAGGCTGGGGCAAAGAATGTCTAATTTAGGCATCGTAGCTCCAGGAATCTTGGTAAGGCTAATGTGGAGGCTAATCGTTGTTTTCAGAGAGCAGATAGGGCCCCAGGTCTGACTGTTTCTACCCACATAAAGCCTGCATCAGAAGAAACTTTGAATCTGTGGGAAAAATATTACCACACCTAGCTAAATGAGAGCCAGCCCAGATAGGTCTACACTGCTACTACCTGCCTTAAAGTGACAGGAGAGGCAAAGCTGAAGTGTCTCTGTGCCTCAGACTGTCATTTGTAAAACAGGGATAACATTGCTGCTTTACCTTGCAAAGCTGGGACAAAGATAAATTTAGTAAATGTCTGGGATTATCTCCTTTATGATGGCAACAGGACTCAAACAAATCAGGCAGATGGATCTGTACTCACCCCTGGTTTATTAGAAGACCTCCTGTATCGTCACCTCTTAGGTCTGGGTGTGAAGTCAGATGCACCAGATTGACCACAAAACAACCCTTTGCTGACACTGCCACAAGAGCTGCAATCTCTGCCCTGTCACCAAGCTCCCTTGGTCCCTGTAGGCTACTGACTGCCCAACGCAGCACCAGGTTCAATGTACAGGGGGCCAGGCTGGCTGTGCATAGCCCTCCTGAGTGCCTTGTGGCCAAGCCTTCTTCTGCCTTGGTCCCTGACCACCTGAGGTTCATACCCTGGTGAAGGGTCCTGCAAAGCTACAGCCATTATTCCAGCTTTGACCCTTGTCTCCCTCACCAAAAGCTGCTGACAGCCAGTGCTGACCCAACCCACCTCCAGTGGCTGGTTCAGAGGAGGGAGAAGAGCCTCCTGGCAGCACCAACCCAGGTAACCTGGCTTAGGTGGAGGAGGTAGAGGCTCTGGATTTACAAGTCTCTGCTCTCATTTCTGCTGATGAGCTGTTGTGCTGGATCATTGCAAAAGAAGTCATCAGAAAGTTTCTGACTTTGCAAACTAATACTGTGTTTATTCAACTTTCCAATCATTCCTCTCTACTATCTGTGTTTCACATACCATGAAACTGCACTACACTGTGCAATTGAATTAGTTGTACAGTGACTCAAAGGCATTAAACAATGACTTTGATATTTTAAGTACTGTCTAGGAGGGATTTTTAATTCCTTTCTCATAATGAAACAAGCAACACAAGAAAAAACCCCACAGTTACACAACCCCGAAACACTGATTTTCTTTTCCATCCTGGGTAGACCCTCTGACACAGCAGAACAAAATATATCCTTAAAGCTCTCAGTTTAGTAGCAGAATAAAAATAAAACAAGCATTGACACACAATTTTAATGCCACCCAGTAACACAACAAATAAGTCCCTGTTCTTATTCCACCTTCTGAGTCCACGGTATGTACTAGGAAGGCAAAACCTATGGGAATTTTCGAGATGCTGTTGAGTCTATGGGTAGAGTGGAATGTGTCCCTGCCCACAGCAGGGTGGTTGGAACTAGATGATCTTTAAGGTCCCTTACAACCCAAACCATTCTATGATTCTGTGATCCTCCTCCAGGTGCAGCTATATCTGCTCAAATGGCCATTGCCCCAGATATGGGGCTGTTTAGTAAAGCCATGGTGTTTGAATTGTTCAGGATAAACCAACTCAATTGAGACAGGTTAGGGAGTGCCCACATAGCTTAGCTGGCAGTTTGGAAGAACAAGATAACTTTTGGCAAAGGAGTGGCGACAAGCTGCTGGAAGGAAGATAGCACCACTGCTGGCACATCTATGGCTGGAAGAGGATATGCACTGGGCCTGAACCCCCCCATTAGCTCCCCTGGAAAGCCAGGGAGAGGGAAAAGAGACGGCTGTACTTGCACTCACTTGGTAAGCAGGATCCCCAGGGTGGCACTGAAGCAAACAGCTGCTGTGTGGACCAGGAGGGTGGGCCCCAAAATGCCACCCTCACCTTATAGACACAAAGGGGATCCGCTGCCACTACTGCCCAAACTGCATCAAAGGAGAGCCAGTTCTGCCATTGACAAAAGACTCTCCAGATGGGTTATTGCTAGAGACCATGCTGGAAGTGGGCGTGGAAAGAGGGAAAAGTGGGTGAATAAATGCTGTGAAACTATTGGCATTAGCTGCTAACAGCACAGGGCCAGGCACCTAAGCGATGACTCATATCTGACAATAAATACTTGAATAGATGTTGAAAGCTTGTTTGACTTTCACAAAGGGGTTTAAGCAAACATTTGTTTGTTCATTAGTCTTGAGCAACACTTTTATGGTCGGAGATGCATTAAACCTTAACATATATCTGCAAGCATGATATTTGGTTGTTTTACAGATTAAGGCACAAAGCAATGCACACTGTTTACAAAGAATGGCCTTGAAATACCTGTAATGGAGTGAGATACAGTTATTAGACACTGGCACTATGAATCTTTATTCTCTTGAAGGTTAGTTGGGACGCCATGTCTCTGAAGATAGAGCCTTAAAGAGTCCGGTTCTGCTGCTGCTTGTGTGCCTGCATGAACTTTCAGATTCCCTGGCTAATTTTAAAAAGCAGATTAATGAAACCTGCTTCATGAATTAAATTATATAGGTGTATAGGAAAGTCATTCCCTGCTACAGCTGCTGCTGTAGAGAGTATATCACCACTCACAAACTCCTCAGGACAGATCACAGCACAGACGGCTCTGTGCTGCACTTGGAAAATGTAATTCCAGTAGGAAACTCCTTCCCCAAATATCGTGAGCTGACAGCAGCACAGCCACAATGATTTTGTGTTTTAAAAGACTGCTGTGGTATCAGACGGCATGGCCAAGAAGCACACATCAGGCTCCGGAAGGTGTCTGTGTGTGGGCAACACCATCCTTACAGCCCTTTTGTGCTCGCTGGAGCCTGGGCTGGCTGCCTGCTGGCCCATGTCCTGCTGCAAATTAGAGTGGCTGGCGGGCTGCGTTCGGGTCACTCTGACTCGGGAGTTGTTACGGTAGCTGGAAATCAGGAAGACCCATTGTGCCTCTTTTGGTGGTTGCAGGAAGATGGTAAGTCTGAAGTCATTAAGATGGGCTCCCTCCTTTAGGGCTGCTTTGTAGGATTTATGCTATATAAGGTGATCCAGCAAAAAAATGAACTTAGATCTATATATATTTTCAATATAAAAAGCAGATTGGGAAGGTGTTGTAGCCAAATCCTCAGTGATGTAACACTGACTTCAGCATAACTATCCTGATTTATACCTATCGAAACAAAACTATTCTCAAGTGAACAAGTTATACTTCGCCTCCTCTCTCTGGGTAGTTTTTTTCCTGTGAGCAGTGCTGCATAGTGTAATGTTAATGTGATGAGGGTCAGCAATAACATAATCACAGACCTGAGGTCTCCAATTTATGTGCCTCTGTGTCTTCACCTCATCTCGCCAAATGATAACATAAAAGGTTACGACGTGCAAAGCAAAAAGCCCAAGTTGTTAACTTCCTGAACTTGAAAATATTACATTCCTGAAATTATTGCAAGCGCAACATACTTGACAACCTATACTGATAAGAATGGAAGATGGCATGCAAGTATTTCACAATGTAGTGACATTATTATCATAACAACCTTACACATGTATTTTGTATGACAATGAAACCTCTACATTACTTGTCTGGTATAATTAATCTCAGTATTTCAGGTATACACTGGTGGCACTGGAGAAAACTTCTGTTTTGGGGGAAATGACCAGTATCTTTCAATATCCCTATGCACCCATGGCAGTGAAGAAACGGGCTTTGTCACTGAAGCCATTAAACACTGATTGACAATATCTTCTACTTCTTTCTGCCTTTCTAGGTAGAAAATCTGTTCAAAATCAGCCCATAATGACTATATTCTCCTGCAATCTTAGTGTGGGCAAAGCTGGTGTGGAAGAGAGACCAGAACGCACTGAATGTCCTGCTGACTTCACTACCATTAATATTCAGGGTGGTCACAAGCCTCACGGTAAGAAATTGCAATAAATTCTATAGAATAAAAATAATTGTTGGCATGACAGAATTTCTAAGTGGTCTCAATCAGACATTCAATCTAGTTAGAGGTACATGCTGTGGAAGCACAGAAGAAACTTTCACTGAAAGTTGACAACATCAGTCTGGCATATTGCTTCTCTTTGGGGCTGTGTTACAAGGACTATACCCATAATAGGCCATACTGACTTCAGAAGGCTTGGGACTGCAAATTATTTTGTCGGTCTTTTGTATTATAGCTGCTAGTGCTAATTTTATATCTTAGAAAGCACAGAGACTGATACATTGTGCTCAGAAAAGAGGAAAAATAAAAGCTCTCCCTTTTCCACACCTGAATACAACTGCAAAATGTGCGAGTCTCAGAAAAGTAAACCACCCTGTAAAGAACTTCTGCTCATTAAAGAAATAATATCAACCTCTTGCATTCCCTTTTCTACCTTCTCTTGCTTCTTACTATATGCAGCTCCATGTCTCTCAACATCTTCCTTTGAACTTCTGATTCCTCCTTCTCAATGATATTCCCCCTGCCTCGAACATTCTCTAGAGGTGAGCCCAAGGCAGGCTGTAGAGCTGAATAACCCTGAATTTGATAAACATGGATTTGCATTGAAATGTACGGCACTGACCACTTCTGCTTTGCTCTTGCAAATGTGACAGCCAACTCCATCACTCAGTAAGTTCAACCCTTATCTTTGCATTTCCTGGCTGGACAAGAACTTTGCTCTGCCTTGAATGATGCTGCTGTAGATATTCAATAGCTGTGGCAGTCTTTCCTCAGAAAAAAAACTGCCCAGCAGTTAAACTCTATACATGTTTGGACAGGAATTCTGCACAGAAGTGCAAAGTCTTAAGATACAAAAATCTGGAATTCACTCCTAGCCAGCGCTTGGTAGGTGAGCTGATAACCACCTCATTTCTCTGGCACCAGGGAGAACTGGGATTTGCTGGATGGGAGAAATTGAAGTGATATAGCTGAAGACTGCAAGGAAAGACTCATGCTTCTGTAGGGGGACTGCATTCAATCTATTGTGCAGTTACAAGAAAAGAGGAGTGGAGTGGCTTTTAGGGAGAACCTAAAACTTGGAAAAAAGAGCAGCTCAGAAAAATGCAGATGCTTTCCTGAAGGAAGGGGAGACCAAACCACAGAGTTTAGATGAAGATCTGAAATTCACAAAGTTTGAGAGTGTTTGGATGTTAGATGTGTGTCTCATCTCCATTGCTCTTCTGACTCAAAATATATTGATGCTTCCTAAAAAGCAGTCCAGCTGGGTCCTGTGAGAAGCAGATTCTGAAATGCACAGTTTAAAAGCTGAAATGGCAATATTTAGAAACAGTCTGAGGGCCTGCAGGCATGTCTCAACAGAGAACAGAACAGGGTCTTAGCAAGTCTGAATCCTGTGAAGGATTGTAGGAGGGCAAGCTATGAGATGGTCAGGCACTGTACCAAGTTAACTCTGCTACACCCACTTGCTTGTCATTTGCTTTGAAACTCAAGAAAAAAAGGACTAATAGCTGAATAGGGGAACTCAGTCATCCAAACAGGAGAGCGGCCACCTCCACTGGACTGTCATTCTTTTTTGCTTTTTGGTTTTGATGCCATTTAGCATTTAAACAGGTGGCATTTGAGTGGAATCAGTTTCTCCAAATGCTGTACCTTAAAAATTGAGTACCAAAAAGTTATTTCAAGGGCTGTGTTGCTATGTGATTGCAGAAACAGCAGTACAGGGAGAAATGTCACCAGTAAGAGCCTTTGGAAAATAGAAAACATTTAGCTGTTGTGAGATTACTTTTCTCTTTCTGTTTTCACTGTTTAGAAACATACAAAATGACTGTAGTTTATATCTGCACTTTTGATAGGTTGTGTGACTCACACTGTGATTACAGCAAAAATATCAAAGAGACAAAATATACATAACCCATGGTTAGGATTAAATGTGGGTCACAAATAATCAGTGTTTACAGCACATTTAACCTGGGTGCAGTACAGTTTGTTCAGATTTTATTTAAGGCTGAATATCCAGTGTTGTGTTTGGAGTAGTAAGTGCACCACTGACATCAGTAAGGACAGGACTTGCCTGTTGAATGCCAAACGGAGTTTTGCTGAGCTCAACAGTCTGGAAGCTCACAAAACAAGAAGCGTTTCTTGCCATAATTAAACTGCAAAAAGCATTTGCTTAAAAAAGTTTTAATTACAATTGGCGTTTCCAATCCCAGTGCTGGAGGCAGTTGTCTTACTGAAAATTGATGTCCTTCACAGCACTGGCAATAGACAAACCCAGTGGAAAAGCCCGTAAACAAGTTTCTAGGTGAATTTAATATTGCTTTAACCACTGGAGAAGGCATTTTGGTTGTTACCCTATTATTAAAACAGGTTGGAAATGGATTCATACACTCTGCTGAGTTAATTGTCATATGGTCGGCAACACAGACACCATCATTTTTCAGCAACATGAGCACTTCCAGCACTAAGCGCACAAACACCAATTGTATCTGAAAACTGCTATTCAGTTCTACTATCCATATGAACATTTCATAGTTTATCTGTGATGAAAGACAATTCTTTCCTAAGAACAACAGAACTATTGGTCTGAGCAAAAGAAATGAAGCTGGGAACCAGCTTTTCAACTCCATTTGAATTGTCAAATAGACAGCTGAGCATTTACTGTTAGGCAAACTTAGCCCTATTTGAAGGCATGAATATTAGAACCTCACTCTGTGCTGCACATCAAAGAACCTGTGCCTGGGTAGAGCTGATGAGCACTTACTGACTTGCCAGCTCTGAAAGTACACAGATGAATGCTGTGGCTAAACTGCCTGCTGCTCTGCTGCCCTCAGCTTCAGCCCCAGAGGCGGCTCCTGGCTGGCTCTGCTGGGTCTCTGACACAAGAGGCAGCAGGTCAGGCACTGTGGATGCCAACTGTGAGTAAAACCATTTCCATAGCCCAAAGTCCTGAAAAAAGGTTTGAAAGAGAGGCCTTGAGCCTATGAGTACACTCAGTTTGCAACCAATATTAAATAAAATATTATTAGGTCTTCTGCAGTATCTGGCTGTAGGATTCTAGGTGCTGACCAGAAGAAAGATGGGTGACAATTTTCATCTTTACATTTATAGCTTTCCTCCCCATGCTAGCAATCTAATCAGGACTGAAATGAACAAGACACAATGCAACACTTTAGATACATATGTGTCTGACATAGACTGACATTAATTAGACGGGGGAAAGAGGTTTGGGGATAGAAAGACTCTGCCCAGTGCTCAGGTTGGCTCCCCTCTCCAGGGGCCACACTTGGTGACTCTGTCGGAAAGCACTGTGGCACAGAGCTACAGCTGCATTCAGTGTAGGACAGAGTCCAGTGTACACTGCAGGGGTGAAAGAAGGGCAGAAAGGACTGCCAGATCCTTAATGGCATCTCCACAAGTTCCCCATCTCAACTTTTGTATCTGGGACCTGTTATTTGGTCTTTGGCTATCAATTAAAAAAAAAACAGAGAGAATTTGAGTAAAATCAGTATTGTCTTTTATACCAACTATCAGGCCAAGGGCAGGTAATTGGGGTGGTTTTGGCCTCACCCATTGGATGTAACATAAAACAGTGTAAATACTTGGACTATTTTACATTTTAAACAAATTTGCTGACGTGGTGCTCTCACAAATTAAGAAGGAACATCTGTACTAATCATAATTCCCACAGAGCACATTTCCAAATGAGACACATAGAATCATAGACTCATAGAATGTTTA
>NW_010127816.1:0-44602 GCF_000699245.1 Pterocles gutturalis | reverse complement strand
GGGTGTTCTTACCTATATACTGGGCATGGTGTCCATGTTATAGAATAAATCATTGGCTATTCTGAGTTTCAATTTTAACATAAGGGCAAATCCTATGCTAGCAACCGGCTGTGCCTCTTTGCTCCTCTGCTGACCTTGGCAGCAGAACAAAATATTATTCTCTTATCAGCTCTTATGAGCATAAATCCAAAACACAGCCTCTTGCTATCTATTTATGAAGAAAAGGGAGAAAAAAAAATCCTCACTGAGTTAACTTTAAGCAGTCTTTAATCCACGACAATTGTCTACCAGAAAAGCAAGTAAACTGTTGTTTACAATTTTAAAAGCAGTCTTGCATATACAGCAGATTCACTCTTTGGTTTGGATAAATTATGTAGCTTTTACCTGCATTAGTGAAAATGTCAAATCACATTTAAAATAAAAGGTTTAGCTAAATTTGGCTGTTCTTTGACTAAGTGGGGAGGCAAGAAAGAGGGCCAAGAAAACCCACACTGTAAACTTGTAAGTAAATATAGTTTTTTTCCAAAGCTGAGGAGAAATTTCCTTGACAAAATTTCTGTATTTGATAGTTATTTAAAAAAATCAAACCTGACTCATCTCTGAGTCTGAGGTCTTAGTAAACTTGAGTAAGCTTTTAAGAGCTCAGATCTTTTCACTTATGGGTCCAAATTAATCTTTCTTTCCTACTTGTTAGTTGATTTTTTTTTTAGAGAAATTGAGATAATTTGTGTGTGTGTTTTTTGTTTGTTTTGCATTCAGCTGAAGCCAGAGAGCAGCCTTGTCTTTCTTGACATTGGAAAAGTTTGGGCCCAGCCTGAACTTGAAATTTTAAGTTCTTCAAAACCAAATGCAAGAGACACAAAATGAAAGGCATATATAAGCAGAGGAAAACATGAAGTTCAAAAAAACAAGATGTAGGATTGCTTAGGGGTCAAAATTGTACAGTTTCCCTTTCTCGTTTTATTTTAGTTTTACTAGTTGTTTGGTTTTATTTCTGGTTTTTGGTTTTGTTTTGTTTTTTTTTTTTTCTTTTGGGGAGGGGGTTGTTTGTTTGTTTATTTGGTTTGGTTTTTTTAGGGACACTTGACACTTCTTCCCCAAAGAAATAAGTTTTGATATAATTTCAAACACCTAGTCTTTGGAGACATCACATACTTACTGAAGAATATGTTAGACAACGTGAAAATACAAAATATCTGGTAGTGTAATTTTACAGTTGATTCAATCTTATGCAGTGTATGAGACTTTCAGTCCTTTTGGAAAACTGACATACATAGTATAAGAGTGTATTATATTGTGTACTATAGACTTTTCTAGTGTAAGTGATGAAACGGATAAAAGTCTGTTCTGGAAACCAGCTCAGGAAGCTTGATTTTCTGTGCTTGAACAAAGAAAGAAAGTGATCTAGCAACCTAGTGTCGCATTAACTAGAAAACAACAGCTTCAGGTACTTAATCCCATGACCTTATTTGCATAATCTTATGAACTTTCTTCACTGATTAAAGTTACTCATGGTTTCAAATAAAATACCTACCCTGGACCTTGTTTGAGGTTCATTTCTATAACGTGCTGCTCCAAGACTCATTTCTGTTGGTTTCTGTTGACATCCAGTGTGGTGGAAACTGTCCTGGGCTTTTCAGGATGAGCTTTTAATGAACAAGGGAGCATTAGCACTGTCAATACAGTCATAAAATAGTCCTCACTAGAAGGGGAGAAGGACTCTTCATCCAGCTGTTTCTAACAAGAATTGAGACACCTTTAACAAGCAAAGTGAGTGGAAGATTTTTGGCACAGGATTTCTGAGCTCCCACCTGACATTGATATAAGGACGTAAGTAATAGTTCCTAACTGAAAAGTATTTTCCCTAGAGTAAAAGGATGTTAACCAGAAAGCCTGCAAAAGGCACTACTTAGTAATACAAAATTGATTTTGCAGAAATGAGAAACCTCGTTCACAGTGACTTTAAGATACTTATTGACACAGCAGGAAGAAGTTGGCTTTACATGCAGGAAGACAAACACAATACCAAGATCACTTAGTTGTTAATGTAACACTTGTTAAGGACAAGAATTGAGTTCTTAAAGGTTTAGTTCTGGCTGAGCAAGGTGAATTTCACTTTTAGTGTCTGATATGCAGGCCTCATTCACACTTCTGTGCTTGAGTATATGAACGTAGCATCAGATCTGGACTAGTGACAAGGAGTCATTTGCTCTACTCCACACAAGACAATCAAATGTGTTGTCTCAACTCTCCCTGTTGGTAGAGGAGATCAACCTGTCCAGGGAACGTCAGTTGGATTTCTTCTGCAATAATAAGTGAATGAATCTTGGGAGATTACAGGCGTCTTGGTTAAGTTAGGTACCTCACATAAAATGTTAGGTGGTATGAATACGCTTCTTAACAGTTCCTCACTAACATAACAAACAGACGATTTCCTGGCACTGTAGGAGGTTTGTGCAGTATGATAAAATAGAGCAGGCTGATGGGTTTGAGTCCAGGAGTAATTGATACCTGTCAATCATAACTAAATTTCATAGCTAATTTATTTGGTCAGGGCAGTGCTCATTCATCATAACATCTAAGACTATGAGGAGATCAGGGAAAAATATTCTGAAAAATGAGCATGACAAAGAACTAAGTACAAATTCATTAAACTGTCTCAAAAATTCTACATCTAATTTGCCCAAATATAGAAATAGCATTTAAATTCCTTGCTTCTAAATATTTCATATGATTCTAATAACCTAATCTACAAATACATACCATGCAATGCCACCTCCCTCACCCAGATACATTGAAACAAATGCATACCTGTTCTTTTTATTTTGGTCCTTCCTATTTCTACAGCATTGGCTGTTATATTCTTTTCCTAAAGCAAAACTGCTAAGGGAAACTGCTAACTGTCTTGGGACATTGCTGTAAACTTTTTAAGTCAAAATGTATTTATTTTTTTCTAAACTACGATATATTTATAATTTGGACTCACATCTCATCATCTGCATACAGTTAGCTTTGTGTTGTGATGATCTCCATAGATTCTGCTAGATGAAGAAGAATTTGGCCTCATTTTGACCTGCTCCAAAGACCACTGTAATCATAGGGTGCCAGTGACATGAACTGGCTTTGGATCAGTCTCTCTGACTGAAGATTATTTTTTTATTATAAAAGATGGCTTTTTTTTCTGATCAGTAAAATATTCTGATCTCTACTTCCTCCACCGGTTGGGATCTCATAACCCTGAAAATTATTTAAACCTTTGAAGACTTCCTTCCTCTGTATTGGGAATGTTTATTGCAGAATTCTTTTGGTCTCATTAAATGAGAGCCTTTTTAAACACTATTGAGAGTGCTATAATAGTAAATTAAGCCTCTCTCTCTTCTAGAACTTCGGTAATGTTAATTTCAAACTTCTTGGGCTTTTAAGTGGTCCTTAATAGTGTAATTTGAAAGCAAACCTTTATTGATTAGCATCAAATGTGTGCCTCTTGACAATCTCTCTGTCAAGCTTCACCTGCCAAAACCTATATGAAGCTTCTAATTTGGGAATTCAGTAGCCACATTTATTTTACTCTAATGAGGAAAGACACAGTCATTAGAGGGGCTACTGTTTTAAACATTCAAACTTATTGTTGAAGGGATTATTGTTGCAGTATTAATCTTTCTGACAGAACTCATCACTTAACTGGTTAATTCCTTCATAATTTTCATTTTTATTCATACAAATTGCTTTAAAAATTCAAACAAGAGGTTGGTTACAAATCTTCTATTAATGCTGTTTAAGTCTGCACGTAATGTAGACACCACATTATTTAAAATTTTGTTTGACTTTCTGTTTTCAGACTTGTGTCCTAAAATACTTGGTTTTGTACTAAGAGGTTTACCAAAATAATGGAAACTAACGTACATTTTTAGAAAATTTAAGAAATTTACAGAAATAACTATACCTTGGAAGAACTAACCATTTGTGATTTAGTTCCTTTCAACATACATGTACACACATTATTTAAAGCTGGGTATAGCTGAAACTTTCTGGTCTGCTGAATAACTCCCCAGGCGAAGAATTATTTCTTATAGATATTCAATAATGTGCACGGACTATGTACAATGAAAAATATATTATCTTTATTTAAATAATATTATAACTTAATGTACCATAACTATAACATAACTTACTGTCACTAAAATACAACTTTGCTAAGGTATCATTGGCACTGCAAATCTAATTTTTTTAAAGACACTCTTCCAGCATAAATATTTGCTTGCTGTTTTAATTCCCATTCCAAAGCAAGCCAAAGATATATTTGTATTTTGTAAAGCTAAATAGGGAGCAAAGCACATATAGAAAATCCTGTGTCCTCTGGTTTTGCTTACTTATTAAAAAAAACAGAAATTTGTCTGTCTTCACAGTAGTCTTGCAGCAGTGAAGGAAGGCCTCACACAGCCTGACCAGATTCATTGTGATTGAGTTGAAAGTATGTTATTTTGAGTTATTCCATAGGCCTGGTTTTGCTTTACGAATGTTAGTGTTTGTCTGCTTTGGAAATGGACTGGTATTACTCTGCAGCTGTGGTTAAAGCCTTGAAGCTGTTGTGTAGGCAATTTCATCTGGAAGAATTTGTAGCATCTTGCCAAATTAGCTTAATTTAAGGTCTGCTAATTCAAGAATAAGAATGTTGATACAGATATGGAGATTTACACCAATATACATTCTATAATAGCAATTATAGCAAGTAATTACAATACCATTACTTTATTTTTTTAAAGAAAATCTTTAGTTTATGCAAGAACCACCTTTTGCTTGTAAGTGTCTACTCTAAAAGCGAGTTTTTACTGTTATCAGTAACTCATAGGTCACTACATGGAATCCACTTGTGGATTCAATATTTTATTACAATGTCCTTCATGTCTGGAGGAGTTGGAGAGGGAATTTTTTTCAGAATCTCATGATAAAACATGATAAAATTTCCCAAGTTACCCATTTAAAAAAATTAAAATCTTAAATTCTTAAATTGAGTACTTACTATGACCCTGCTAAAATCCTGAATATTAGCAATCTGCAGTAAGTCCCCCTTTCACTATTATTATATTTTATTGTCAGACTTGATAACATTGCAAGGGACAGCTATTTATGACTATCAGATATTTCAAACAGGATAATAATTTGAGGTCTGTTATTTGTTTTAAGTCATATATTCTTATTTTGTGGGACAAGTAAAATTATTCTATTAAGCTAACTAGAGTTTGAAATCCAAATTTAGCAATAAAGCACATACTTAAGCCCCAGGTGTTTGACATTTATTAATTAAGATGTAACAAGGGTTTTCAGTTTATCCAAAAAACTTTATTATGTGAAGCATATTTCATTCAGCCAGGAAACTACCTCATTTAACTTTGTTCTGAGCAGAAGTCACTCCAGATTTCAGTAGCACTGACTGACCTATCCTGGGATTGAATGACCCAAAAGGATACAAAGAACAGTGAGGCCAGTGTGGCTTGCCTACTGGGGCAAAAAATATAGTATCTTTAGTTATTCTCCTTTGTGACTTCTGAATTTGTGCTTACAGAATATAAAAGTATTGTATAATGCTTTCCAGGATGTTACCCAGGAAAGGTTAGAGCTTGTATGTAAAGTATTTCAAAAAAGGCTTAACTTGTTCACCCTTAGCTGCCCACAGGAAGCTCTTTCAGCACAAGACCAAAGCCAGATGTAGGTGGGAAGTGGTAGTAATAATTTTGATGATAGTTTTGGGGTTTACTTCCCCACCTCCTTCAAATGTTTGCTCAGTTTAAAAGGGTGGAAAAAAGATTACCTATATCACATTACTTCAGTGGGTTCACTAGGGAGAAAATAATTATTAAAAATTAGCATGAGAGTACACAAGAAAGTTGTAGAAGTATGTACATCAATCCTGACAAAGGACACAAATGATATCAAAGAACACCATTGTGGGACATCATCCACGTTTTAAACTTAACTGCTAGGTTTGAATCCATCAGTATAGTTAGATTATCAGAAGATATGTTTGATAGACACACAACTAGAGGCAACTGTTATGCCTGAGCAGGAACAGTAAATTACTGCAGTTCTGGAAAAAAAAAAAGAAAGAAGCACCACCTATCATATCATGCCCTGTTTAAAGTGGCTTGAATTAATGGAAGCATCTATTTATATGGTCTGATTCCACCACTCCCTTCTTATTTGAGATGTGTGAAGTCTCATTATCTTTCTTTAATACATACATAAGGTATCCCAAGTAGCTTATAAAGTAGTTGGAGTTATTTGTCGGTCAGCCTGTTACTGAACCATTATTCTGAACCTGTCAGAGGTTGTAGCTTAAATCTTTGGAAAGTGTCTTCTATGAAAGATTAAGTTACATTTGTGTTAGTGTCATGCCACAAATGTTGAAAATATTTTGATATATGTGATATTTTTTACTTTATTTTACTTGTCAATAGTCATAGGCACAACATCTGTTCTAAAGGTTTGTCTTCTATGAAAGATTAAGTTACATTTGTGTTAGTGTCATGCCACAAATGTTGAAAATATTTTGATACATGTGATTTTTTTACTTTATTTTACTTGTCAGTAGTCATAGGCACAACATCTGTTATAAAGGTTTTGCCCTTCAATTGCAAAAGGAAACTTATTTCCACTTGTCCCATAGAGTTTCATTCCTTCGTCTGTTGTGTAAACATTATGACTGTGATCACATAAGATTTGATTCATAGTCTATAATAATTATAATGTCAATAGTAATATGTAAGGTATATAATTTGATAGTTTAAGGTTGCAACATTCTTGTTTAGAGATTCATATTACTTGTTGGCTAGATTAATGTATATTGGACCTGTTCACAGGGTGTTTTCTGAGGTCTGAATCTCATGAAATCAAAGCAATATTTTGTCTAGATAATTGTTGAAGATTATCGGCCTGTGGCCTAGCATACCAACTGAAAAAAAACATAACTGCATTTGGTCTTGTTTTCATTGACTATTACAGGAGATTTGCCTTTGATGTAATTGCAAAAAGGTCTGGGTTTTTGGAAATATTGATAGTTTCTAATTAAAAAGGAATGGAATAAAAAATCTTTATTCAATACGTTGCATTTTCTTTCAATGAACAATATCCTTTAGATTTTCAGCTTGTTACTTAAAAGTGTGTTTATGATTTCTCTCATGCTAGGGCTCTAGTTAATCACATACCTGCTACAATGCTTCTCTCTACAATAAACAGTCTTCAGAACACTCTAGTAGTTAGAGCTTGGGGTAAGTGATGCTGTAGATGGCATGAACTCTATGGGACATAATCACTTCCTGCATATGTACAAACTCAATGTGGAAAAGTTCTTTTCTTCTAACGGCAACTGGAGATTGCTGTGCTTTTTGTTTATCTGCAAAGGAACACTCACCTAATCCACTCATAATGCCATTTTTATATTGGAAAGACTTGAAAAAAAAAAATCTTCACAATGTCCCAAAGAATCTCTAGTAACTTAATTGTACTTCAAGGGCTAATTTAAAAACTCAAGAACTTCCTTTTGATCTGTACATCAAAACTTTCACTGTAAGCATTCCAGTCCACTCCCCCCTAAAAGTAATATTTTTCAAAGGGAAATCTCAGTACTCTCTTAATAAAAGAGCATTCATCTTTCCCAAAGTAGATCTGTTCACTCTAAGCAACACAGTAAAATGATTCAATGGCACTACTAATCCCATGTTGATCTAGGTCACAAACCTCTCCATTCTCCGTAGTTCTCCTTGTTTTCAGTGTAGATCACACATTTCACAGATTACTGGGATGGCAACATGAGCTATTAATACTTCAACAAAATTAGATGGCTCATGTATCAAGAAATTTACAAAATCTGCATGTGAATAAAAACAAAGATAAAGAGTTCGTAAGTTAATTAAGGAGAAGAAAAAAAAAAAAAAAGGCTTCTCCTACTAGGAGGAACCAGCCATCTATTAGAAGGAGACAAAATAAAACTTGTAGATGCAAAATTGACATTCATGCACTATGGGGCTGAAGGAATTTTAGTAAGTGCTTCTTAAACATAAACATTGCATGGAATACTTGTTTCTTACTGTAATGTTGAGAGCAATTACATTTCAGGCTGTCTGGATGTAAATTATCATGTGATCATAACTAAAGCTTTTCTTTGGGTTACCACTAACTTTCAAGATTTAGCAAAACAGCTTTTCACTGATTTGTGGGTCCCAAGTTCAGTTTAATCTTTGATAAAACCTTAGATGTAACATGAACTACTCATGACAGTTACTTCCAGGGGAAAAAAAAATCCTCTGAAACTTGAGATTTTTTAATTTTATTTTTGTTTTCTTTAATCTTTTCCCTTGGACCTGTGCTGATGCTAGCAGCAATGGAATTCTGAACTGGTGGATTTATGGCATTGTCTTCAACTCAGCTTAGTTCAGGTCAAACTGGCATCTTAGTTTCAAATTGGCAAATCACATAATGATTTGTGTGATATCAAAAATGTCTATTTCTGTTATGAACTGACTTTTTATCTAGTGGTTTATTTATCCTAATTTTTTCCCAAGTGAGTAAATTAAAAGTCAGAATTATGACAGCAGCACCCATAAGTCATGGTTGCAAATATTATATGCACAACATTTCTATTCTGCTTTTCAGTGGTTTTGCATGCTTCGGAGAAGAGACAGCAAGGGTCGGGGGTGGCAGAATAGAACACAATGTAGCTACAGACTGGATTTTCAGTGTTAAACTTGACTTTTGCTTCTGTGGTAGAACAACTGTCTCTATTTGTGGAAATTTAGAACTCTGCTGCTTCATCTCTTGAGATACTGGGTAACCCCCTGTTCTATTTACTACGTCATACAGATGGCTCAGGAGGAGAATTCACTGATTACATAAATGAAGGTTTCACAAAGTGGGTTAATTTTTAGTTTAAAAACAACACAATTATGAGACCTTAGAAACACTGGGAACACGAGTGACGAGATTAGCATCTAAAGTCCATATTACTGTCTTTGTCTATTTCAAAACCTTTCGTGCAAAATATTCCTGTTTTGTTGTGGTTCATAGGCTCGTCCACTTGGGATTCAACCCAGTATATTGTTTAAAACCTATATTTTCCTGAAATTAGAAGGATGAAAGAGTGCCTTGCATGTTGTAACTTTGAGCCCAGACATTTTTTTTAATACACTCAGCATTGCACTGAAATAGTTATTCTTACATTACCATACATAGTGCTCCCTGAGTGTCTTCCAAGTCGCTTCTTCCATAAAACATTACAACTAATTATGCTTCTGACTGTTGATTATGGGTGATGTTATGATACCTCCCTTTGGGTTGTGCATAGCACTTTAATTTTTACATGAGTTGGCTTTGCACAAAACATCTACCTTTTTAAGCAATCTATCAGTCTGTGAGGATAACTGCCATGTTGTGAAGGAGAGTTAATGTTTCAGGTTTTGTTCTGAAATACTCCTTGTGGGTATATATGCACACATGAGTACATACTCCCTGCTGTCTTTCAGAATATTCAACAAAGTAGAAAAGAACAAGATCAATTTGTAGATACCCTGTGTGAAGGAAATGTGGACTATAGCTTGAAGAGTCATGAGAAACTCCAGGGCAAATCTGGTTTTGGCCTTTCTGTTTCTTTCACTGTCCAGCCACCGACTTCTGTGGATGCTGAGAGCTTTTGATAACAGAGGCTCAAGTACTAGATGGGGATGGAGCCAAATTGTACGCTGCATGTATGGTGCAGCTTTGTGTCTTGAGCAATCCTGATTAAATAGTTGTAGCAGCAGCTCTACAAATCTGTGGTTTCTCTTGATTTTCTGCTTACTGAAATGGATTTGTGTTGTTTTGAAAGACTGACAAGGCTTTTGGGCCAACCATTACAGTACTAAGCACCCCCCCAAGTTCCTGTGTAAGAAGTATTGGTGATATTTGGAAAAGTTTTTGTTTGGTGGAATAGGTTTCTGGAAGATAAAAAATATTAGGTAAGGTGGCCAAGTGTGTGAGAGTTGTTTTGGGGTTTTTTTCCCCTCTTACAGTATGTCTGAAAGATGTAACAATTTGCAGATGTGAAAAGACCCTTTCAAACTAATGACTTTTCTTACGACTCTCCAAGTATATCGCCTCATGCCTTACCATGAATGCTCACATATATTGTAATTGAAAAACTGAGTGTATTTCCAGAAGTCCAAAAAAGAAAATAAATGCTCTAAAGCTACCACTGTACATGCCAAGGCTGCTATTTTTTTATGGTATTGAAAATAGTTTTTCAACCTCATTGTTCAAACCATGAAGTGGTACTGATACTGACATATTTAACCCAGTTTACATTAGGCAGCTTCACACCTGGATAGGTACTAATAACAATTTTAACTTGTTTATTGTTAACCTTCCTCTCTGCTTTCTTTAAAACATTTTACTGTGTTCAAAGTAGATCCTCACAGTTTAAGAATACAAAGTAATAATTTTAATCTGATACAATAAATAATTTATTACCTAATAGGTACTTACAAGATACTGGATAATGATTAATATGCTTGCCACCCTCCAATAAGTCACCTGATGAGTCTGGTTATCCTGGCAGTCATCAATGAGAGGGGGCAGTGTGGTGGGTTGACCCTGGCTGGATGCCAGGTGCCCACCAAAGCTGCTCTATCACCCCCCTCCTCAGCTGGAGAGGTGAGAGAAAATATGAAAAGCTTGTGGGTTGAGAAAAAGGCATTTTAATAAAACAAAAACAAAGGCCACAGACAGAAGTAAAGGAAAACAAAAGATTTATTCTTTACTTCCCATCATTAGGCATTGCCCAGCCATTTCACAGGAAGGAGGGCTTCAGTATGTGTAACGGTTGCTCCAGAAGATAAACATCCTAATAATGTCTGTTACTACTGTCTCCTCCTCCTCCTTTCTCTTAGCTTTTACTGCTGAGCAGACATCACATGGTGTGGAGTATCTCTTTGGTCAGTTTGGGTCAGCTGTCCTGGCTATGTCCCCTCCTAAGATCTTGCCCACCCCCAGTCCACTGGGTGAGGGAAGGGAATGCTGGGGAGACAGCGTTGATGCTGTGTGAGCACTGCTCAGCAGTAGCCAAAACACTGTTGTGTTATCAACACCTTTCTAGCTACCAATACAACCCACAGCACTGTGAGGGCTGCTATGGGAAAAATTAACTCAATCTTAGCCAGACCTAGTACAGGGAGATTTGTCTCTATAGATCTCTGGGACAGGCTGAACATCATGGCTGAGGAGCAGTTTTCCAACTACCTGCTTTTCTTCCTTAGCATTTTGTAACATTTGTGTTAGGTTTTCTTCTGTAATCCTTGAGGTACTGACCTCCTCTGCCTCAGCATGCTTGCATCTCTCTTTAATTTTACCTTTCTTACCTGGTGTGGCTCTATTTGTTTTCTCACCACTCTGGCTTGCAACCTGGAAGCTTTTCACAGAAGTCTGAACCAAGGTTATGCAGCTGTCCTGCACTGAAACTAGGCCTTGTATCACAGAGACTGGAGTGCCCAGGAGGTGAGTTGCATTATTTTCTGCAAGACTGAGGTCAGGTGTCCTGTTGTGGTTGTAGCTGAGTGCTGGTGGGTCACTGCCTGCTCTCTGCCTTGGTATGTCAAGATACCTGGATGCATGTCTTTCCTGTTAGCCCAATGACCTTACTATTACAAGTGTCTATGCTCAGCTATGTCAACTCACTTGATGGAGGGGTTGGGGAGCAACTGTACCTGTATTCATGCTAGATTATTAGGGTGGAGTGGTAACTTGAAAAGGAAGCAGTGGCGAGTAAGTGGAAACAGCAATGTCTGGAGCCTGCTAAACTACAGCCAGAACAACACTGAAGGTTTGCCTCAGACAGTGTTTGTTACCTTTCCGATTTCCTTGCCTTTTTTTTACACTCCTAAATATTGCTGAAAGGACTTCTTTGGTAGAACTGTCATGAGATCATTTAACAATATCCTTGTATGCATTGTCTTTTAAATAATCATGTGATTTAAAAAGGTTATTCCAGTAAATAAGATTAAAATTTCAAATGCATTTTTATGTAGCCAATATGTACCATGTGCCTAAAACCTTAGGAGGTTTGAGGAGCAAATATTATTTTATTTCGTTTTTGTCTGCAGTCATGTAGCCTGTTACAAGTTTGTCCCTCTGGAGGTGAGATAAACTATTTTGGTCTGGAAGAGCTTATGTAGAAAGAAATTGTCTAAACATAAATTTTGTCTGGCAAAGACCCCCAGTTGTACCTAGCCTCACTCACCTAAACCTCAGTAATTGCACTTTTCTGTGTAGATCTGCTGATGTCAGTGAGAAATCATGAAATTGTTCCCCTCATCCTGTTTCTTCAGATGTATTTGCATTTCATTTTCTAATCACAGTTGATAGCTTGAGCTTTAAACAAGAAAAAAAGGACACGTGGTTTGATGCTAGGAATAATTTTTCTCAAATCCAAATAAAACCTCTTGAGAAAGTGCATAATAACACATCTGTGGGCTAATCAGCATCAGGTTGACTGGACAGGCCTTGCCCTACTTTCTTGATGAGCTCCTTGATTAAAAGTTACTAATGTAATGAATAATGTAGAATCTTTTAAGACCTCACTCTACATGCACCTAAATATCCACAATATTTAGGACTTGGAAATAATTGGTGGGCTAACTAATGTCAATGCTTCTGTGGGATGTGATGTAGAGGTGCTGCACAGCGGGTGGAATGTAAACCAGTGAATTACTTGTATTTTAGGAAGTCATTGCTCTGCTGTGATTCACTGTGTGCTAGAGTTAAGGTGTCACTTGTGTGTTCCCTTTTAAGGGTTTGAAAAAAAATAATTTTTCTTAAGAGTTGTGAAAAGAATTAATTTTACCATTTTTCTAGGAAAGGGAGAACATCAATAAAACAGTTAACACCATTGGGTTTGGGAGACTATGCAAGACTGATCTAGCTGTGTTCTGATAGGAGAGCTACAGAACTTGTGCATTTTTGCTTTTCTCGTTTGCTTCTCACAGCCTCCCCATTACGTAAATCTGACTGTTATACACTGTAAATGAATATGAAGTCTAAAATTTAGGCAGCTGTTGTATGGAGAAGAATGTATTAAACAGAAGACTTCTTTTGTAGTACAATTAAAGGGAAAGAACCCTAATATGAGGACTGGGACGCATGGCATACAAGCTAGTGTTGAATTCTACTTCACTCCTTTTTTACTACTTCAGAATTAGATAGAGCTAGTTTCTAAATAAATTTATAGGATTTTAAAATTTTTAATTTTGTTCTATTTTTCTCTCTTCTTTATCTTTCCCACCTCTGAACTGCACCTCTTTTCAGCTGCAAAATTAAAAGGGGAGGGAAAGCAAAATTAGGGGAGCAAAGTGTCATAAAAGTGGAAGAGGTCTTTCAGAAAAAGCTTAGTCTGAAAATGTATAAAAATAGTTAAAATCCTTCTCAATTTTTTATCAGCTCTTATGAATCACAGAACCACTTGGTTGATTTTTAACTTACAATTTGTATGCCCATATGACATGCTTTATTTTTCCCCCTAAGAGTTTGTGCGTCTTTTAAGAGACGTGATGCAGTTAGGTTTCTGTACCATTTAGGAGATTACTGCTCCTAAGCACTTCCAACAGAGGGATGATGAAGATTCCCAGGGGCTGGTAGACCCAATATTGAAAACATTTTTGTCACTGGTAGCTCTACGAGCCCAGTTGTGAGATGTGGGGGCTGTGCTCATATGTATTGGAGCTCTTATTCATACTCAGATTGAAACACGCAACTCTACTTAGACACTTCTCTGTAGGGAGTAAGTCTGTTGCTCTGATCAGGTAATACATGGAGCTGGCTATTGATTTCCCGTTTAGTGAAAGATTATGTGCAGAGAGGATAGGCTTTTGGTCCACGAAAAAGGTAGATCCATACAAAGTATGAACTGTTTTAATAAGTTGAAGACTTTGATACTGAAACTAAGGACTATTTTAATTGCAGCCATTGAACTTATTTTGAGCTGTGCATTATTTTCATTATTTGAAAGACTTCTTTACTTAGCAGAGAAGAAAGTAGATGAGCTAGCAACCAGTGTTTTGGAAAACATTCCTCATGAATGCTTTTCCACACATTATAAATTCTGAAAGACTATTCTCACCCTACTGATAAGGTAAAGAAAACAAATAACCAAATTATTATTTTTTTTTAAATAGCAGCTTTGTCTTAGGTGCTTTCTCCATGAAATATTGGTTTATGGGCTAAGAATGACATATACAGTATTATCATCTATTTTTATTTTTAAATAACATCAGGAAAATTAAAAACAATTAATTTAGCAATTTAGATTAGCAATTTAGATCATAGTACAGCTAAAGTATAATATGCATGAAAGGACATGCTTAGTAAATGTTATACATTCGTCTGAAAGGACTAGCTTGGTAGTGAAAAGTAAATTGAAACTGCAAGACCTGGATCCAGATTCATTAAGAATAATCAATTGATTTATTGGTCATGAAAGTAATATTAAAGGTAAGGTAAACATAATACTTAGTGGATTTTTTCCTAATAGAACTGTAATATAAAGCGAATGACAGTGCCTCAGAGGACACAGGAAAGTTAGTCTTTTGGAAGCAGTGAGGAAAGAGTTTCTGTTGCTGTTCTTTTTCCTCAGGTGTCATCCTCGATGCATATTTTGCATCATGTCTACAGGTACAATGAAAGTTTTATTCTTTGTTAATAAAGCATTTCTACCATGAAAGTATACAGCCCAAATTCATCACTAGCTAGACTTGGTGCAGAACTGATGCAGATTTTTTGACCTTGTTGAAAAACAAGTGCTGCCAGTGGAAGTGTTCTGTCATGCAAATGACTGCTGCTGGGTTTTCAGATGTCAGTTGCATAATTCTAATAAAAAAAAAAAAAATCACTTCTGTCAAAGTGTTTGCTAAATCAGAGAAACAGGAAAGGAATAGAACAACATCCAAGGGCGTGTTCTGTTTAATGCTTGTGACAGATTAGTCTTACTGCACATTCATAGAGTAGCATTGGTTTGAGTTCAGAAATGAATACAAAGTGTACACAGACCTATGGTGTGTCCATAGATTATTTCAGTTGCATTGACACACTTGTCACAGGTTATTGCTTTTAGAGACACAAAATCAAAAAATATTTAGTACTGATTTTTCACGACCTGAACATATTAGCTGACTATCCAACACCACCTTTTCAGGGACTTTATGCTCTGCTTTCTCTTAGAAATTACATCAGTGGATGTGCCCAGGTAAGAGTTTAAAGAAATCAGATGGGCACTCCTTCAAAAATTCTGCATTTCTGTGACAAGTAAAGAATTTCTGTCAGCAAGTGCAAAGATTGATGGCTTAGTTTACCTGTGTTTATGGAGTCTCTGAATTGGAAGTGCTGACTTGGAATAATTTAAACTTCTTCACTCCTGGCTTCCCATGTCTTACCCACCACATAATACAGTGATTTTATAACTCTTTCTTAGCAAACGCTAAGGGCAGAAATTAAGAAAAGGCACTCATTATCTGTGTGTTTGTTTTCAAGATTGCTTTCTGGTTTTGGGGGGTTGTTGGTTTTCCTGATGTTTTGGGGTTTTGTTTGTTTTAGAAGGAAGTGTTCTAAAGGTTTGTTCTTCAACACATTTTCAAATGTCTCTTTGATTGTCTGAATTACTGTTCACCTGAAATGCAAACAATAGAATTAGACTTCATGGGGTTGTATGTTCAGTGCTTACAAATGATTAGTAGAATGCTTTGGAAGGGCAGTCTTTGACAGAGAGGGATATTTCTACTCAGTTACTGTCCTGAATTCAGTTATTAGTAGGAATGTTTTAAAATGTTTATTGCTTGATTCTGGTGTATGTTGGCTATTTTATGTCAAACCATACAGTCACTTTTCATCATCAGCCAAGTCTAAATTTGAATTAGAGTTTTTTGACCTTGTCAAAAATAAACAGGTAGAAACACTCCAACAAACAAAAGCTTGCTATCTTTCCAATTGTTGTTTGTATAGTGCACTGCTGATCTGTCTAAAAGTCATATTATCAGTGTCAATGAGAAAACACATTCTAAGCAGAGGAAGATTAAAAAAAAGGTGTATTAAAAGTTCTATTATGCACTTGCCTTCCTGTGCATTGCTGTTGAAATATGTTGTGCCAGCATTGCATTTTCATGTCTAATCTTATTCCTATTGATGACAAATGATCTCTGCCATTAGTATAATCCTATAAATACTTTAAGGAAATTATAGATTTTAACAATGACAGTAGGCTATCTGAGATTTTGAATAAGGCACTTGGTAAACTAATTCAACATAACTAAAAAACTGGCAACATGTATCTCAATGGTTATAAAAAGGGTATTTTAGTCTTTACCATAAATACATTCCCCTTTCAGGAGGCTCTGAATTACAAAAGGTCCATATTGGAGTAGAAATTATTGTTAACAGAATTCACCATCTCCAGTAAATCCCATCAACGTGTCTCATAAGCAGATTTTCTCCTGTTTTACTATTTTTATAATACAGGATCTTTACTAGTGGTTGTTTAAAAATTAAAAAAAAAAAAAAAAAAGAAAAAAGAAGAAAAAAGTTGTCATTCATTTTGATAAAGATAAAAGGAAATTTGCCTCGTGGTAGTTAAAAGATAACATCAGCTATGGAGAGCGGTGTGTGGGTTCTGCTTCTAATTCATGAACCAGTTAAGAAGTACTAAATCTCCCCTATTTCTAATTTACAACTTACTTTAATTTCTAGAAGACTCCTAGATTTGTTGTGAAATATTTTGTACAGATACATGGCATCACATTTAAAATCACAAAGTATAGAAATAAAGCTTCTCAGATTTTTTCAATTAGAAATTTAGTTGTATTAAAAATTCAAATACTAAACTTCAGACTCCATTATTTTGTGATATACACTTACAATTTTCTGTCCTTGAACTGAACCTTAGCTTCATTTAAAATAGGTGCATGTTTTTTAAAAGTCTAGTAAAAAAGAACCCACATATGTCCTTTCTCTTTTTGTGGTGAAACAAAACATTTTGATGACCCACAGTTTACTTTTAAATTTCACTCTATAGAAAGTGTTTTTCAACTCTTCTTGTATTTTGCAAAAGAGGAATCGAAGTTCCAAAGTGTTTAGAGAACTAAAAATATGTCCTCAAACACCACTATTACAGACTTTTTTGCAGCTGTGTAACTTTAGGGGCTGTGCAAGGACTTGGAGAACTGTAGTATAACATCTCATTAGAGGTCTGAGCTCCTCAGTTGCTGCAAGTTAGTAGGTTGTCAAACAGTGAGAGACTACTAAAAGAATACTTTTGTTGTGGTTTGCTGCAATCAGCTAGCAGCAAAACAATGCAGAGTTGCTTGCTCACCCTCCACCTTCCTGGGGAACAAGAGAGCGAATTAAAGGGGTAAAGGGAAAAAAATACTCGTGGGTTGAGATAAGAACAATTTAATAACTAAAGTACAATAACATTGATAATAATAATAATAATACCAGTAATATATACCAATACACAAATGAGTGATACACAGTGATACTGCTCACCATCTGATGACCAAGGCTCAGCCCGTTCCTGGTTAATGATCTCAGACCAGAGAGAGTCCCAAAACCACAATCCTGGAACGGAGATAAGAGCCCGAGTGTCCAAGATGACCCTGAGAAGTGGGCGACCCAGAGGGAGACAATCCAGAGCAAGAGAGAGCACTTCCAGAGAAGACTCTCACCTATATACTGGGCATAACATGCATCATATGGAATACACCATGGGCCAATTTGGGTCTCAGTCCTAAACCTGAAGTTGAATCCTAGGCTAGTAACTGGGGCTGTGCTTCCTCCCAGCTTCTCCTGCCCCTGCAGACACTGACACAGCAGAGATGCTGGAAAGTCCTTGTCTGTCCTGGCAGCAACTCTAAACATCAGTATGTTATCAGCCTTCTCCTCAGCACAGATCCAGAACACAGCCTCACACTGGCTACTATGAAGACAGTTAACTCTGTCCCAGCCGAAACCAGGACAACTTTGCACCTGAATTTCCTCACAAGGCAGTGTTGTGTTTTGGATTGAGAGTGCACATCTTCTTCTGACTGTTGATATCACATGACTTAAACACTTCAGCAATTTTTTCCTCTTCTGTCGTAGCTTGGGAAGAAAATTCATAAAGCTCGTGCTCTGAGCTCTTTGGTAGTGTAAGGTGGTTCTAAATGCACCTACAGTTGCTGTTAAAGTTTGTCTCCTACCTTACCCAGAAAAGAAAACTATAGTGAAACATAAGAGCAGGAACCGATTTTGGAGAAAAAAGATGTTGCAATTCTTCTAAAGGATGTCATGCTTCTTCTCCATCTTCCATTCTACATGTTCTTAGTCAAAGCTTCTTCACCCATATTCACTGTTCTATTGATTTCTCCTCCTTCCAGTATAGCTGGCAAATTAATTTCTGTGTTAAAAACTGCAGGTTTCTTTTTACCCAGTAAATATATTTAGAACCTATTTATTAGAAGCAGTAGGTAAAGGTTTTTTTGCTTTTTGCTATATGGACTAATATAAATGGGAGGAAAAGAATTGAGCTTCATGAAAATCTACTCGGGATGAAGGAAAATCTGTCATATTTTGCCTAGACAGTCTTAAGCGGTCATGTCCTAGCTGATAACTGTACAAGTGGGTACATAAAGCTGGGCTAAAAGGGAAACCTGTATTTTTCAGTTACTTTGTCAGGGTGCAGTGAAGCCAGCACCTCTGTGGGGACAGCTGAGGCTGGGCTGGGACATCAGCCTTCACTGGGGGTCAGAATTAGGCCTGGTGAAGGGAACTGAGGTCAGAGACAGCCCTGGGATGGCCAGGCAGGGCCATCATGCCAGCTCCCGGGCCTGGCTCAGTGGAGCTCATGGCAAACAGGGCTGTGCGGAGCTGGAGATCAGTCCTGCTGTGGTGCTGCTGGGGCAGAGACTGACTCTGTGCCACGAGGGTGCATTACTTGTCTACCAGGACCTCTAAGTCCTTTTCTTCAAAGCTGTTTGCCAGACTCACAGACTGTGCTGGTACATGGAGGTGGTTCCTTTTCAGCTTCAAGACTTGCCCAAGGCTCCATTCAGCCCATTTCTCCAGCATGTTGAGGTCCCTTTGAATGGCAGCACACCCATATGGTACAGCAGCTGCAGTTCCCAGTTTTGTATCATTTGTGAACTTGCTGAGGGCATGCTCTGTCCCATCATCAAGGTCTTTAATGAAATCTCAAACAGGAAGGGACTCATTATTGAGCTCTGACACACACAGCTGGTGACTGGCCTCCAGCTGAATTTGGTGCAGCTGATCACAACGCTTTGTTGCTGGCTGTTCAAGTAGCTTCCATTAGTCTCACTGTCCACTTGTCTAGCCTATGTTTCACCAGTTAGTCCATGAGGATGTTATGAGACAGGGGGGTTTAAAGTTAAAAGGGATCGAAAGAATAACTAATTGAGAATAGCTGTTCGGACAGTATATGATTAACGTTTGCCGTGCTTGCGAAGACAGGATGAGAGGATCAAAGCTGTGATAATGGGGGAGGAACTGCTAACCCAAACGAGAGGAGAGCATACACCACCTGCAAGGCCACAGAGATAGGGAGCCTCTAAACAAGATGGGAACCACCCTGGTTCTTTGGACTGAGACCAAGAGACCAGGAGGTGAGAAGTTCAACTCCGATGAAGACTCATTTACTTCATCCTGTGGACCACCGGACGACCACCAGGGAGCACTACGCAAGCACAGAAGGACTCTTTAGCTCATTATAATACGAAGCGGGGCTAGGCGGGGCTGGGTAACTAGTATGAATGGATGGATTACGAAACTTAATGCATATGCAACCTTTTGGGGAATAAATAGAGGGACAGGTTTTGCGAAAAGGTACGCATGTCTTTGGTGGAGCTATCCCCCATGCTTCTCAGCGCTGAATAAACTACATACCTACTTTACAACTTTCACGAGTTGTGGAGTCTTTCCGCTTCAGTTATCAGACAGTGTCAAAAGCCTTACTATAAAGCCTTCCTTTCCCTCCAGAAAATGTCAAGAAGGATGTTGTAGAGGATGCACAATTTAAACTGTGTCATGACAGTATAAGTTCATTAGAAACTGATCAGACTTGTTCTTGAGCCAAGCATCTAAATTTTATCTATCCTGACCCACATATATATTTCTGCTCAAGGTTTTTCTTCTTTTAAGTGCTGTGCCACTCTGAATAGTTCATTTGAAATTAAGATACAGCTTTTTAAAATGGTACAAGTCTGACCCTTGGAGACAGGATATGACAATTTTTTTTTTTAGAAAGATGAACATTTCTTACTGTTTTTTACAACTGTTACATGGTTTTGTACTGGTGGGACCACCCACACTGAACACATTCATTGCCTCAGGACTCCAGTGGTTTAACCTGTTTGTCCACTCACCTCTGCAGTACCTCTGTGCAAGGGCAAGTGCATTTCAATGTTTGCCCACCTGTGGACTTCCAAATAGTCCCTGAGTCAACCAGCCTCACGTTCTTGTGATACACCATGGTTACAACATGCATACCTCTCTACTGAAAAAATATAATCTAATTCGGTTGTGCACAGAATGAAATCCTTTTAGTATAAAGGTTTTCCACTGGGCATTTCAGAGTGTTCTAATTTTTTTAGGGTTGATGGGAAAAGAGAAGTTAAATTAATCAAGCGTTTTAATTTCCTAAAGAAGCATGCACCATTGGGTGGATTTTCACATTACAATCTCAGTAGGGACTTTACATCTTGTAAATGCTTTGGTTTAACAGATATTGAAAAGAGAACTCTATTATTTGCAGAACAGAACTGTTGCTCAGGTGTTATAGAAGTTGGTTTGATCTCTTTATTCTGCACATAAAATGAAAGATGAAGGAGAGTACTTGCCATTCCCAGATGTAGCTGCTTCTCTGACTTGGCTTTGGGTGAAAGAACATCTTTGCATGGGAGTCTTTTTAAAACTATGGTTTCTGGATGGTAAATTAGATTTTCTTTGGGGTTTGTTTTGGTTTGGTTTGGTTTGGTTTTTTTTGTTTTAAGTATTGATACATTTGTACATGTGTGCTCCATTTGCCTGGCCTTCATCAGACGCTTGCAGGTCTTCTGACAGCATCACTTGCCTCTTGATCTCTCTCTAAGGTAAAGCCATGCCAAAATCATCAATCACAAAATGAAGAGTCTAACAAATGAGTAGAATGACTGCAGTTTCAGCCCCAATGCAAAAGAAAGAAAGGCCAGATGGTTCCCCAGAGTAGCAGAACACTCAAAAGATCCTGTATAGCAGACCACGGAACAGAGCTGAGATTTGTCCCAAAAGTCTTTATTACTTCCTCAACTTAAAATGGCTGCTAGGGATATATCATGTGCAGTCCTAATTTGAGTAAAGCCAGAGTGTGAGAGATGACACATCTAAAGTGAAAAAAAAAAAAAAAAAAAGGCAGGGCAGGGTGGGGAGGGAAACATGCTTTAGAAATAGTCTAGAATATCTCAGGAATTTTTATTCATTGTAAAGGAATGAAGAAGCAAGAAGCAAATAGTTTAAAATCATTTTCAGGTCACCTTTAACTGTAATAGTAATATCGTTACAATATATGATCTGAAACATAAGAGAGAAAGATCTGTTCATTTTAAAAGCTGAAGCAGAGCAATTAGCTGTAAAGGATGTGTCATGCCTTACAATAAAAGTTAAATTACAGTAAAATACTTCCTTGCAAAAATGCTCAACATGTGCCAAAGCCCACACATCAAACCACGCTTTTTCCAGTCTGCAACAGAGTAGTTCCCCCACCTGTCTGTCTGTAAGAATGTGAGGGACAAAAAGGGCCTAATTTTCTACTGTGCTGTGACAGCTTGATACTTATTAGAAGTAATTTACTTCTCTGGAGTTGCTCTGAAAACTGGACTAATGCAGTATCAGGATTTATGTCTTTAAATAAATCTCCGGCAATATAATGATTCAGACAAGCTCTGGATGCTGCTGCTCATCTTTGGTCAATGGTCATACCGGTAGCTCTACAGCACTGATTAAAACAGTAGATGGACTTTGTCCATGCCTAGCTGGGTCACAATTTTCAACTTTCCTATATTGTAATCTGTTCCACACTTGCCTCCAACAGCCCATCTGGTTCTTTTCCTGATGAGTTCTCTCAGAAACCACCTCAGAAACTCTCTTATCTAACCAAAGACATATCAAGATCTGTGTATGGTCTATTTAGCTTTATGTTCTTTATATGTTTCTGCAATTTTATCTTGTACTTTAACTCATATTCGGTGCACTAAAGAGAGTATTGCATTCCATATATAACAGATGTCACCGTATCGGGGCAGCAGCCATCACACAGCTCTGGGGTCTGTTCCTAGTTCTTGGTCTGTTGCCATCTGAACTGATGTCCACCTTGAAATCCTATCTACAGTAACATAAATGGACATGAAAATACTGGCTGGGGAAGGCTTCTGAGGAGACCTGATTGCAGCCTTTCAGTACCTAAAAGGGACTTATAAGAAAGATGGGGATAAACTTTAACAGGGCCTGTAGCAATAGGACCAGCGGTAATGGTTTTAAACTAAAAGAGGAGAGGTTTAGACTAGATATAAGGAAGAAATATTTTATGCTTAGGGTGGTAAAACACTGGAACAGGTTGGCCAGGGAGGTGATAGATGCCCCGTCCCCGGGAACATTCAAGGTCAGGGTGGATGGGGTTCTGGGCAACCTGGTCTAGTGGAAGTTGTCCCTGCTTACCGCAGGGGAGTTGGACTAGATGACCTCCATCGTCCCTTCCAATTCAAACTATTCTATGATTCTGTGAATCTATTCTAAGGCTAGGAGACAGGCATGCAACTACTTATTTATTTTTATTTATTTAAATAATATAATCAGCAATTAAAAAAAAAAAAGACCACAGAAATACCCAACCCCGTTAACTCAAACATCCCTGAAGTTCAAATTCTTGTTTTATTATTACTAGAATTTGCACTTAGTCAACAAATGCACTAAGCTCATTTTTAGTAGAAACATCTACTGCGATATATGGATATATATTTGAAAATCAAAAAGATGTGGCAGGAAGATTCATTTTGTTGTAGCTATCAGACATTATCTCACACTTCTCAAAGGATGACTTCCCAGAACTAATTTAATTGAAAAAGCAAATTGCAAAGTGTCTTTTTATCTGTGTTATGTGTATTAAAACAAACAGTAGTTTGATACAGCCATCAAAACTTGATAAGAGAATGAGAGTTTCAGGCATTTAGGAAGCTGCATCACTTCTTATGGTGAATATCATGAACCTGTCTGAACCTGGAGAAGACATTAATTAGGAAGCAAAAAACCTAACATGCACCTGTGTTTCTAGAGGCCACAAAGTCATGAAGATAAAAGATAAGACAGGTTATTCTGCAGGTTCTTAAAAGAAAAAAAGAAAAGGAAAAAAAAGGTCTCAAACATCTAGATGCCAGTAATAACAATATATGGGAATATATGGAGATTTTGTATTATGGAAAATGAAAAACTGACTTTTTATGCTTCATCCACTGTTCACACGATGTGCTCCTTTAAATTAAAAATTAAAGACAGTCATGTCATTGCCTATGGAAGGAAGGTGAGATTTCTCCTGTGGAAGCAGTTGCTAAGGAAGAGAGAGAGGCTTATGCAGGCTATAGAGGACAGTCTCTTCAAAGGGGTCTGGAAACCTATGGACTGAGAAATTTCTCAGGTTGAGAAAAAGGGATTGCTGAGAGTTAGGGAGACAGTTTTCACAAACAAGGAAAATAAACTTTCCAGGAACAAGAGAAGACTGTGTACCATTTGCTGCAACTCAAAGTCATTGGTTCACCTGAAATCAAGCCAGGAAGCAAGGACTCACTGGCAAGGATGCAGTGGGCAAGAGCAGGGACAGTTATCCTCCCCGTAGGTGTATTCTGTTTGAACAAGTCATTTGAGTTTCTTGATTTAGAAAATTTATTCTTATTTTCCATTAACCTTTAAATAAAAAAATTATTTCAGAATTTAAAAGCTTTTCGGTTGACTTTACAGATGTCTCTGTAGTGGTCATTTAAGTGATGGGGAGGGGAGAATTATAGATAGATCTACTTCAGAACTTTAGCTTATTTCTCTCTTGGCATGAAGAACTATTAATACTCTGTCTTCTGTGTGGGTGTACCAATTCTCCAAAAATTGTGTATAGTTAGTTACAATGTGTAGTGGGCACTTTCTGTGCTCTCTTCCCCAGTAAAAAAAAATACTCTAAGTTGTCTTCAGAGATCAAACTTTGATAACATTTGGTGCAACATAAACAGCTAGATGTTTGATTTCTGCTCTAAAACCAGTCCAGCTCTAAAGTTAGAGAGTACTCAGGAGGTTCCTCTGTTTCTGAAATACTGAAAAATATTACTAATTGTAACTGTAGTTCTGTTATGAACTACATAGGACTATGTAGTTCTATTAGTGCCACTCAGTGGCACTAATATTTTGAAAATAATTATTTTAACATTTAAAGAGTAAGTAAGAACTAGTGAGAATGATTGATACAACCAGAGTTCTTACTCAGAGGTACAGACAAGGGTTTTACCTGCTCTCATTGGTGACAGGGCTGCCAGCAATTCATGAAAGGACAAGAGAAGCAGGGCAAGTACTTGAATACTGCCTGTGCCTGGGAAGTAATTTGAAGATACACCAATTCTTCTTTTGTTAGCAGGTTAGACTATAAATCCCTTTTAGAGAAGATGATGTCAACAATATTATCTGCACTTCTTTGGCCATGACTCTTAGAGCATGGCAGTATAGGAAAAAGAGGAAATGAAATCTCTGAATCTTCTTTTAGTGTCTTGCAAACAATCCAGTTACTGGAGTTGGTAACTTTATTTTTGATCTGAATATTGTAGGAGACCTATAAAGAAAGAAAGAAAGAAATATAATTAATCACCCCTCCATATTCCATGGGCAGCATTTAACAGGGATTTCACTCACTTTATCTGATTATGTACTTTTCTCTTTTGTCAATTTCTTGATATTGCACAGCTTATTCTAGAGCTTACTTGAGTTTTTACTTCTATTCTTACAACAGAAAAGTTCATACCTCTCTGCAGACTGTGGTGAAGTGGAGACACATTCTTTTCGGTCTCTTGGGCAAATGATTAGCCTATTTTCTGTTATCCAAGTCTGGGGAATGCCAAGCTATTTCCTCTCCAGAACACTTGTCCCGTGCCTCAGATACTCTTACGTGGAAGACACAGGTGTGTTTGTACCTACAATACTCTTCCAAGTCATAGCTGTTTCATAGCACAACTGGCACCGACGCTCTGAGATTATGGGAATAGAAAAGCTTTCTGGAACAGTTTAAAAAGAAAGAAAAAAAAAAAGAAATCAAAAAGCACCAAAAAATGGAGGGAGGACTTTGTTCAGTTTTAGCCTCTGTAGGCAGCACTGCCCAAATTCAGCAGGGCTGTGGTTTACAGTCACAGAAGAGGGGGAGTCCTGTTTGAAAATGTTCCTCTCCTGCATTCAGCTGTTTATTCTGTAAGGAAACATAAAAAAAGATCTGGTTTTGCTGCTCTTACTTCAGCTGATAAAAATTTAACAGTGTGATTAGGCCTAATTTTTTGCGAAGAGAAATGAAAGCCAACATAGGTGGTCAGAGTTGGATATTATGAAATTAACTGGCAGTCCCTGGCATGTTTGAAAACAAGTCACAGGTTTTTTCAGGGTGCTTATACATGCAGCTAACAGTTAATGTAAGATGTTCACATTGGAGAGCTATGAAGTGACTTTCTGAATCAAAGGATGCTTTAATTTTCTTTCTTGAGAGGGTTTTATGGAGGTGGGTATTTTTTGGCTGCTTTTCTTTGCGATTTTGAGAGTGTTTCTCTCCTGTAATTACTGGATCTAGCCACAGGATATTTGAAAATAAGCAAATAAATCCTGAACTTTGCAAGCAACAGAGGATTTTTCGAGACCAGTTCAAATTTGCCAGTTCCATTGCCAATTTAGTCAGTTCGGTAGATTAAGGAAGATTAGTATCTTCTGGCTGTTTCACTAATAATTGAGCCAATTCAATTACTCCTGCAGACTTTCATTTCCTCTTTTTTAGTAATGGGAAATTAAATATACTATACAACCATTCTCAGGAGATGCATGTGAAGGTACACTAGGCAGTTACATCTTCTAGATTTACTTTTTGATTCATAGTTATTTTTACCATGGATGCTTTTATGTATTTCCTTGTGCAAACATTTGAAAGAAAACATATTTCTGAGCTCTTAAAGAATTACCAGGCATTATATAATTTATACTCAGAACCACTAGTGAGAGTGTATTCAAGACTGAATTCCTTAATAGTAGAGCAGCTACTGGTTTTAACTTTGATGTTAGCTGAGAATCTGACCTCATGGGTATCTAAATGGTGACAGGAAAAATCATAAAAGATGATCTGCACACTCTTACGAAGTGAGGCGTACTGACTGTTGTGGTAATTCCTCATGTAGACAGCTTACTGAACTAAACCTGTATTCTTTAGTTCCACAAGGGCTGAAATGCAGTTTATAAAGTCCTATTGTGCTTGTTAGAACAGCAAATAAGGAAGAAAAGATTTTGTTTTCAGTTTGACAATTCATTTACCATTGATGCATCGACCTTGGGCCAAGCTCTTTGGTGGTTCCTAGCGGTTAGTTGCTGTATTTGGAAACCTCAGTTACAGTTATTCATGTAAATGCTTTGTCAGATCCCTAAGAAAGCCCCAGAGAAGTATGTATGATAGCATCAGCAGTACATAAAAACAAACAAAAACATCACCTTAATTTTAATAAATAAAAACACAGAAATTTTACCTTGGTAACTTCCATATGGAAAATTTGTTCAGTAGCAAATCTGCACCTGAGCAGATGCACAAACCTTTGTTCCTTTTACCATACTGTCTATTAGACAAATGTGATCAGATCCACACTTTGTTCTGGATCTTTGCTCCATTATCTGCTGTTGCTGCCAGCTGAGGGAGGGCCTGAGATGGGGCAATTCAAGGAGATCCAGTGACAGCTGGGATGCTTTAGGAAGAGAGCTGAGGCTAGGATTTTGGCGGGGTGGGAAGCACAGTTTATTTCATCTTTAATAACTTGTATCAGAATTCAACTAGAAAGATCAGGTCTCCAGCAGAGAAAACACAATCATCTCCATAATATCTGTCTGCAGTGAAAAGTCTCTAGACAAAAAGGATGGTTTGAGTGTTCTGATCTGCTCCTCCTAGTCATGAGTTGTTTTTTTTCTTGTTTTATGGGTTTGTAAACTGGCTTCGGACAATGAAGGTAACTTTTTCTTTGTTAGAAGCACTGTGCAACAAAGATATCATTATAAAAAATTATGAGCATGTATGATCAAAGTCTTGTGATTCACTTCAGACTGGCAACTGCAACAATAACTGCTTTAATTATTTAAAGATCATCTTTCCTTTTTGTTTTATTTTGCCAGTACCTAGAAAAAAACAGACTGCATAATCTCAGGTATTTCTCTGAGAGTTACATTATCGCATTGACCATTGACCTCAATGTGAGTGAGGTACCTCAAAGTAATCTAATTTCCAGTGATTTCTTTCCTACTGTGTTGCAGAAACTGCATACACTGTAAGTACCATTTGTCAAACGCCTTTTCTTGGTTGCTCAGCCAAATGAGGGAGTTAATCTGTATATTATTGCATGTAGTCTTTTAACAAGGTGCATGTTATCTATCACTTGTTTTCTTCTTTGCCTTAAAAAAAAAGAAAAATAGTAATAAAAAAGAAGTAATTAAGTAGACTAATTGTGGCTAAATAACACACCTAATTTTTAGTACATAAATTATGTTAGCACCTAGAGGGTCTAAATAGGATTTAAGACTACTTGCTGCACATTAGCCAATATCTAAACAACAAAATAGTCCCCCAAAAGTAACAGAGGAAGCCTGTTGTCTTCCTCTCCCTCTCAAGCAGGAGGAAATGAGCAGTTTAACACTTCACATCTCAATGCAGAACTACGTGTTCCAGCTGTCAAACCCAACAGTTCCTATTCTGTTGCCAGTGTCACTCTGAATATTGCTGTGTCGAGTTTCAGGACAGGGAATCTAGTGGCTCACTCCTTTTGTCATGACTTTTTGTCTCAGATAAGCAGTCTATAAGCGGTTTCCAGAGTTACCTATTGGTGTTTGACATCTGATAAAGCCAGTTGTTTTGCTGTGATACTGCAGCTTCAGTCCCTAGGTAGTAAAAGCTTTTGCAAAATACTGGTTAGAGTGTCAAAAGGAATTCAGCACCACTATAGAGTTAATTCATCATTATCTGTCTTCATTTGTTCACCCACTTGACTGAACAGTGCAGTATTAGATATGTTCTTTCTTGATTCTAGCAATTATGCTGTTCCCATTACCTTCCTCCATTACGAGTAATTGAAGGTGTAAGTACAGATACGAGAAAAGATTTCTTGAAAGATTTTTTTTGGTGGTAAAAAATTCTGAAAAGCAGGAAGAGTGAGTTTTATGGGTCACCAATCACTGGTCTGTAACATTTGCATTGGTGAGCTGCTGTTCTGAACATCTGATTACTCTGTGTGCATGTTGCATCCACTTGCCGAGGTTTCAGGGGTGTTCTTTGAAAGGATAAGGAGAAATATGGGACTAATCACACACCTCAGGAATCATGATGCTTTATACTGTAACATCTCTGAGAAATACAAAGTAAAAAAATAACCCATTTTAGGGGGGAAGAGAGAGAGAGTGTGTTTTAAAGCTTGCACTTCTAAGAATAAGTGATTTTTTTTTTTTTTTCCGGAAATAAATTAGTAATGACAGGGAAACCTCAAAAGGGTCAGAGTAAAAACATATACAGTGCTCTCAAGCAACTTAGCCACATCTGAAAAACCTTACAAATCCCAAGTTGAGATTAGTAGCTAGAATTTTCTGTTAAATCATAAAACAATATTTTATTTTGAGCAGAGAAAATGTAAAACAAAGGTTACATGGAGATGCACTTCAAAGCTATGCCTCCTGTCAATTTAACAAAAAGTAAAGATCAAGAGATGAATGTTCTTATCACAGCGGCATTCATGGTAATCTGAAGTACTTTTCTTCTAAATTAAAGACCACACAGAAAAAAAAAAGTGGTGAAAGTATCCTCAGAATTAGGACCCAGAACTGGCAATCATCTCTTAAACTTGTAGGATCACTTATTTATCAAAAGAAATACACCTCAAAAGGAGGTACTGGAGAGTATTGTACAAGTCTGTGGGAAACTCTGCACTAACTTGTTCACAGAATTTAATCCAAAACATGCAAAATTCTCACCCACTTCTTGTGACTCAGCACTGATTGCCCATTGTTAATATTTTGGGGTGCTATGTAGCTATTCTGTGTATCTCTAAACCTGAGAGTTTCAACTTTCAGATGTTCAGCTTTGAAATACTTAAGATGGGAGAGAAGGGAAGATTGCTAAAATGTGCAGAAACCAGAAACTGTATTGCAAAATAAATAAACAAAGACCAGTGAGACTGTATTTCTGTGCTGAAATAAGACACACTAGAAATAACTTGTGAACTGTTATTCCCAAAGAATCTTTTTTACCTACATAGAAGCTTCCTGTTAGGTAAATTCTGGACAGGTTTTCAGTTAAGCTTCCTTACCTGCTGTTAGAGTCAAGCTAAGGACGAAACTCAACTTTATTGGTTTTAAAAGCCCAGCAAAACCTTTCCAGTTCCTTAGAAATCCAGTTCCTTAGCAACAAGAAGTGCTTGCGTACACAAGGCATTTGGACTATGTTTTAACAAAAGGATTTATTTCAATTAGGTGTTTTTCAAAACCATGTCAGTTTTCAGTTGTGTGCGATAAGCTTGAATTTACATCTCACATTCTAAATCTTCTTTTTCAGATTTTAAAATGCTTTGGCTCATCTATCTTTAATCTCTTCATGTTGTTCTTTAAATAAAAATTTTTCATCTCTGTTAGTGTCTAATGACAATATGAAATTTTTCTCTTAAGTGAAAATTGACCTAATCTCTTGAATAAACCATAAGGAGAGAATGTTCCTTAAAACATCCATAGAAATATTATGAGCTACTGAACAACATCTGGTCCAGTTTCAAAGGAAGACTGTTGCAGAAATGTAACCTGTTCTAACCTTACAATTCCTCTGACTTTTGAAAAAAACACTATTAGATTATATATCTTGTTCTTTCCATTGCCTTGAGATGACAATTAGCTATGGCATATTTTGTCAATTTTTGACTTTTTTTTTTAAATACAGCATATTCTGAACATGCTGTATCTATAAGAAACAGTGTATTAGACTCTTGACAAAATAATCAGGAAAGCTCATACGGAAAGGGCTACATGCTGGCCACTAGAAGATGTCTTTATTTAGTTTCATTAAATGTAGGTCATTTGAGGTGTATAATGTTTAGTAAGAAGGTATGTAGAAAGAATCAGATAAATGTATTGGCCAATAATATTTTATGTTGTTTTGAAACAACTCTCCAGTATCTACAGTTTAATATATAGTGGTGTTTCATAGCTGTACCCCAGGAGTGGCACAGGGGAGCTTCCAGAGTGGTTTACCACCTACACTTATAGTCAGCACAGTGTTTTGAGCAGCTGATACAGCAGCAACAAGGGAAGCTCAGAAATAAATATATTTCATTTTAAGACAATGCAGTTTTTATCAGAACTGTTGCTATAGAAGTTTTATTGATTTTTTAAGGATTTCCTTCCCAACAAAGAAGAGGGAAGAACACGGCATTCATAGCAGAAAAGGTACTGTAGACTCTCTTAGCAATGGAGAAATATTCCTTAATAAGGAAAGAAAAAATGTTTATAAAGATATATTTTGAGACAGGCAAGATCTCTCCTCACCGCCCACTGAAATTCACTGAAAACTTAAAAATCAGAAATGCTGAGGGCTTGGTGGGTAGAAGGTCACATTCAGTCATCTCATACATTAATGCCATAGTTTAACATAAATTATTGAGATTAAGTCAGCTCTCTAGGTTTGAAGAAAGGAATTCAGGCTGATGGGCATGTTAGAAACCAAAACTATGAAGAGAAACCTAGACGGAAACATATCTGAATCAAAGGCTGAGTCCATTTTAGCAAGCTATCAACATTTGCTAAAAGCCAGACCAGTGACAGTCAAGCCAGACCAGAAATCATTAAAAACAGGACCCAGGGAAAAATTTCATGAACGCTCTTGTTTCTAACATGGAGTGATTTATCTCATGATGCTTGTCTAAGTGGTATTCACAGTGCAACTTATTCCAATGCATAATTAGTGTCTAATCTTGTAATGTGTAAATGTTGTTTATCTTGTTTTACAGTGGGATGGTCTGTATTTCTGTCTCAATGTATATATTCACACTATTCTGAGTGTTTGGCATTGTATCTTAATGCCTGGTCCACTATTACATGATTCTTTTTAAAAAATATATTTCTGAACACTTAAAAATCAAACCCTAAGTGAGACTATGAAGAATTAAAAATACTTAGAGTAATTCAGCTTTAAAGCACACATCAAAGCTGGTCACTCAAAATGACACTCAGTATTCCAGGCTGATTTTAACAATTTAACCCTGTCACTGAACAAATGAAAAGACCGAATTTTCAGAGGATGAGAAGAAGAGAAGCTATAATCAGACTACCATTAAAAATTTTATTCATGCTTTACATGTGTCTTGTTTTGATTTTCTTCTGAAGTCAAAACCTAATTTGATAACTTGTGTGTGCACATCTACAGTAATTAATTTCTCTATCAATATATATCTCCACAAGATTGCCCAGAATGTAAGCATAGATCCCTAGAAACTTAGTGTTTGAGGATTACTGAACTTTTAATTTTCCAGTATGAATTTTGCTTCTTCAGTGATACTACATTGCATATAGAATTTCTGAGTGGAACGTTCACCTGATGTAACCCCTGAGATGGCAAATTGTAGACTCCTCCACAAAGCCCTAGTTTAAGGCTATCTCTTGATGTCTGTGTTACATTGCAGAATAACAAGCCCAAGAAGCAGACCATGAATGCATTGCTGATGTCTATACAATAAATTGGATTAACCGTACACATTTTACACTTCATTGCCACTCTGCCAAATAACCTATTCCTAAGTGAGGATAATGGCTTCCTTGAACAATTAATTTCATTCCCTGTTGCCCTTTTTCATAAATGCAAAGTTTGACTTTCACCACTCAATAGCAAATATATATCTTGTGTTGCACAGTGAAACAGGCTAACTTTAAGGCAAGATTTAATGTCCAGGATACAATGAGCCTAAGTAGGTATAAATTTGGGAAGTATAGAAAATGCAAAAGAGAAGTAGCCAGATTTTAATGGGCCATGTGACATTTCTTCAAGGCTTGGGATTCCGGAGAGATGAAGTACTTCCCAGCAGTTCTTTATGCAGAAGACAGTTCATTGTTTATTGTTAAAGAATGAAATGGAGTAATTTTTTTTTCATAATTTATCTTTCATGATAATTAAATACACCTGACTCTTTGCAGAAATGGGGAGGAAAAGTAAATGCACATCATGAAAAAGTAATCCCTAAAACTAGAGTAATGTCTTAAATGCTAAATTCCAAAAGGAATACTGTTGTATAGGAAGATTTTATTGGTATTCACTTAGAATGACCTGAATAATTTATTGGTGCCTTTCTGCTTGTCTGCAATGCATTCTGATACACCTGTAATAAAACCTTAATGTCCTCATTGGAAATGGTAGCAGGAGTAAAAGTGTCTTTCTCATATTAAATATATGGTACATTATAAAAAACTGAGAGTTTCATAGATGTGGTTATAAATTACGAGTTATGAAATGCAGACAGTTGATGAGAAATGAAAATCAATGGTAAATTCTACAGCAACTAAGGATAAGGACAAGAAGAAACATTTTAGTATCTCTAGGTAAAAATGAGCTTAGCTGTGATCTAGATAGGTTGCTAAGAAAGGAGAGCAATGATTCAGAGGGCAGATATGTTTGAATAAATACTAAGTTAGTGCTTGTGGAAAGGCTCTCGATGGTGTTTTCGTATCTCCAAGCTGAGTGTACCTTCTAGTTGAAGAGTATCTAGAGTAGGTATCAAACAGCAAAGACTCAGAATGTGTATTTGAGGTTTTTAATAAAAAGGACTTAAATACAAAAGGAAAAATTACTTGGAATCAGGAGTCCCAACATACAAAACATCAAACTGGGGGTGAACTCATGTGCAGATACCAATTTGTGCTGTTCCAGCCCCATACCCTGTTAATGGGCTGTTTTTCTTGTCTGTGATCCAGGTTCCTTAAATCAACATTTCATGCACACCATGCTTGAATATACCACATGAGCAACCTATAGCAACAGACTGGTCGTGAACTTGCATTGCAGCTGAGAGTCTGTGACACACAAGTGGCACTTGTCCATTGCCTTTCAGCTCTACAGTGTTTCCCCAGTGCCCTGCTCAGTGAGCTTCCTCCCTTTCTGAACTCTATCCGTTGTTTAGGGAGATTAGAACCAGGTTCTGGACAACACAGTGGGGACTATATTCAAAAAAGATGCTACATGGTTAGTTTGTTTCCCTTCAGATCTCAGGCCCATAGTTTCTTATTTAGCTACAAAAATAAAATAAATAATTCAGAAGGAATCTTACTATCAAGGACCTTGAAAGAATTAACACGGTAATTCTCTGAGTGAGTATTGACAATGTATAGGATGTTTTACAATACTGATGGTGTTCCATATAATGAGAAAAAAGCTCCAGCAAGCCAAAGAGCTGATGTCCCAAGTTGCTTCTGCATGCTTTCTGCTTGTTGCCAAAGTGTGTTGACACAGCAGAATCAGTACAGAAACAGAGCAAGTTGCAGCGTAATATTATACAAATTCTCTGCCTTTTTTTTCTTTTCTATGGACCTAGTTTTCTCAAAACTACATGTTAACAATATTTGTGTTTTGTTAAATATAAATGACCTTTGACACAACTAGGTGGCCATAGATAGCTTAAGAATTACAACAAGTGTTATTTCGTAACCTGTAAGGAAAGTGAAACTATAAGGTCATGGAGAGGAACTGCAACATATTGTGGAAAGACTGAAGCTGTAACCATTATACAGTGTGTTTCGGTCACGTATGTCTCAAAACCTTAAAAATAAACAAAAACCAACAACAACATCTCTAAACTTTTAAAATTTGTTAGGAGATGACTTCTTCTCCTGTCATGTTGTGATCATTTTCAGTATTCAATTTAATAATCTTCCAATGCATTGTGTAAAGGTGTGGAGGTCTGACTTGACAAGCACTGTTGGGAGTAATATACTAAGAGTACTCAACTGTAAAAAATTTTATAGCATTTTTGTCAAATGTTACAGGTAGCAGATAAGGAAAGACTTGCTATCATAACATCTTATAGCATGAAGTCAATGTTCAACTTTAAATTACTATTAGTTCAACTGTGGAAAAAAAACCTTGACAAATATATTCAGGGTATCTTATAAATAAAGCTAAATGATCAAGGAATTACAGTAGAATTCAGTTCTGCAAACAAAGTTAATTTAAAAAAAAAAATAACCACTGAGGATATTTAAATTTAGTGGAAAAAAAAAATCCCACAAAACTGAATACATATGACTTGTTAGAGACTTACAAATGTGCAATTTTCACAGCTTTTTTCTTTTTTTGTAGCTTTGGCATCCTGGAATATATTGCAAGACAATTAGATTTCCACCTGAGAAAAGAAGTGAGTTTTAGATGACTGGGATTGAGTAGAGATAAAATATTTTTGTTCTGAAGTATTGTACACATGAAATGAAAAGGGCAATCATTTTACGGAGCTGTTGTAGAGTCCATAGATAATTACATAAAAGCAAATTTTGACTTTTGGGGGGACATTCTAACCGAAATTATTAGAATTTTCAGGATCTGAGTGTTTTGAGGTGGGTGACATCAAAAAACAATCATTTGCTGTGAAACTTAGGAAAAAAAAGGGTGTTCTTTTTGCCTACCACAGCCATGAGGAAGGGTAACAATGTAATTTCACAGAAAAATGAGAAAACACGATTGTGAGAAAAAGGTTTAGCTGAGAATATTGCAATCTGCAATTGAAATTATGCTTGCTATACAGGGAAGAGGAGACAGTAAACAGTCCATCAGACAGTGAAGAAAAAAGATTTTTTTCGTTATTAAAAGCCTTAGATATTTAATCTTGCAGCAGCTGTAAAAGGAGACCAGAAAAGGAGACTAGCAAGAAATGCTAGAAGAAGGAAGTAATTTTACCTCTCTGGGGAGCACGATGTGGTCTGACAGTGATAGTAAATTCTTTGCCAAGCAACAAATCAGTAAATCATTACACTTTCTTGATTTTGGAAAAGCTTAGATAGGAGTGTCGTGGTTAGCACTGACATGCACAACACAATTGCAATACTTGGCATCATGTCTCTCCTCCTTTCTAATACAGAGTGAGGGACGTTCATGGTCTAGATCAAATGTGGCTGAAAGTTCACTAAAAACTGTGGTGTTAAAATTTAGGATATCTTTAGGTTATTTTTAACATCTTGGTGATGTGGACAATGGGCTGGAGTGCACCCTCACCAACTTTGCTGACAACACCAAGCTGTGTGGTGTGGTCAACACGCTGGAGCAAAGTGATGCAATCTTGACAGGCTTGAGAGATGGGCTTGTGCAAACCTCATGAAGTTCGACAAGGCCAAGTGCAAGGTCCTGCACGTGAGTCGGGGCTACCCCAAGCACAAATACAAGCTGGGAGGAGAATAGATTGAGAGCAGTCCTGACAAGAAGGACTTGGGTGTGTTGGTGGATGAAAAGCTGAACATGAGCCAGCAATGTACACTCGCAGCCCAGAAAGCCAGCTGTGTCCAGGGCTGCATCAAAAGAAGTGTGACCAGCAGGTCAAGGGAGGTGATTCTTTCCCTCTACTCTGCTCTTGTGAGACCCCACCTGGAGTACTGCATCCAGCTCTGTAGTTGTCACCACATGAAGGACATGGACCTGTTGGAGTGAGTCCAGAGGAGGGCCACGAAGATGGTCGGAGGGCCATGAAGATGATCAGAGGGCTGGAACACCTCCTGTACAAGGACAGGCTGAGAAAGTTGAGGTTGTTCAGTCTGGAGAAAAGAAGGCTCCAGGGAGACCTTATAGCAGCCTTCCAGTACTTTATGAGGGCCTACAGGAGAGATGAGGAGGCACTCTTCATGAGGGAGTGCAGTGATAGGATGAGCGGTAATGGTTTTAAGCTAAAAGAGGGTAGATTTAGATTACATATTATGAAATTTTTTTTTACTGTGAGAGTGCTGAGGCTCTGAAATAGGTTGCCCAGAGAAGCTGTAGATGCCCCATCCCTGGAGATGTTCAAGGCCAGGCTGGATGAGGCTTTGAGCAACCTGGTCTAGTGGAAGGTGGCCTTGGCAATGGCAGGGCAGTTGGAACTAGATGATCTTTAAAGTCCCTTCCAACTCAAACCATTCTATGGTTCTATGACATTGTTTTGTAGAATTGTGTGGAGAGTTGGTTTTGTTCCTATTGTATACTTATGGCCTAAACTTGTGTCGTGATTTAACCCCACCCCAGTTGACCTCTAAGCACAACACAGCTGCTCACTCACTCTACCTTGGTGGCTGCCCAGTGGGATAGGAGAGAGAATCAGAAGAGTAAAAGTGTGAAAATTTGTGGATTGACATAAAGACAGTTTAATGGGTAAAGCAAAAGCTGCACATGCAAGCAAAGCAGAACAAGGAATTCGTTCCTTGGTGGGTGTTCAGCCATCTCCAGGAAAGCAGGTCTCCATCCCAAGCAACAGCTACTTGGGAAGACAAAATGCCGTAGCTTCAAATGTACCCCCACTTCCCTCTTCTTCTCCCAGCTTTGTATGCTGTGCATGACGTCATATGGTACAGAATATCCCTTTGTTCAATTTGTGTCAGCTGTCCCAACTCTGCCCCCTCCCAACTCCTTGTGCACCACCAGCCTTCTCACTGGTGGGGTGGTGTGACAAGCAGAAAAGGCCTTGACTTTGTGTAAGCACTGCTCAGCAATAACTAAAACATCCCCATATCATCAATGCTGTTTCCAGCACAAATACAAAATATGGCCCCATACCAGCTACTCTGAAGAAAAACTACTCTATCCCAGCCAAAACCAGCACAACTTGTAAAGGATGTGTTATGTAATAACCTTAAAATAAATTAAACTGCCTTCGACAGTTGTGTAGAGATGAAGCCTTAATGAGAAGAAAAATAGGATCACGTTTGTCTTTCTTCTCATGTTGTTGGAAGTGTTGTCTTTCTGATTTCTGGAAGCATCTTTATAATTACAGTGGTTTCTGCTATTTGTGAAGATACTGGGGCTGTCCTCAACTGTGTTGATGGTGAATAAAACCAGTTTCTATTGGATCTGACGTAATAGGGAATAAATTGTTAAACAAAGTTGATTTTCAAAAAAAAAACCAAACCAAACCAAAAAAAAAAAAAACCAAACAAAAAAACCCCCAAAGCATAAGAGTTATTTTGCCACTAATTTGGAATTTTAAATAGCTAATTTTGAAGCATCATCCTAACTTCAGTGTAAGTGTGAACACAATGTTGAAAAAGTGAGGAAATATGTGTGTTAGTGTCATTGCTCCGCAATGGATGAGGTGGATTCTTTTAATGGAATTGCAATCCATCCAACTTGTGTACTGGCTTATACTTTCTTAAGGTGTCTGTTTCTTTACACTATCTGGAAATTAATGTGAAATGTCTCAATTTCCAACTGTTTTTTCTGCTGCCTATTTCAGCTAAAGAGCTTAACTACTCCATCACCTTCCTGTGCTCTATGCTGTATTACACCCCTAGAGCAGAAGCGTCAGAAGAACTGGTATTTTCCCCGTAATTTTAGTTTAACACATTAATGTAAACTGAACTTTTTATACAGTTGAAACAAATACCCTTGTTTATGAGTTGCAGCAGCTACGTCTGATTGGAATTCTGCTCTGAAACCATAAATTATTCAAAAAAATAGATGTGATGAATGATTTTTAAAATATATGGGTGACCAAGTGAGAATGCCAGTGGCTGATTATATACTGTAGTCACAATGTTATGGGTATTGCAAACCCCTAAGTGTTCAAATATAGATATAAAATAGAAATATCAGACATTCTGTGAATCTTATTTTGCTTTCAATTACTTACAGCATATAGTAGTCTGCTTGGAGACCTGGCAAATAGATCTTTTTGGAATGGAAATGTTTTCTAGTAATGTTTCCCCAATGCCCTTTACATACAACCATTAATCATCTCTCTGAATTGTTCTTTTGGGAGATAAAAGGAATTTTGCTGTGCACACCTTAATTTCATCTCCATTCTTTAAAAAGTTTTTGTTTTTCTTTTCTGAACATTGCTTAAAAATACATCAAAGCACTATGCGATCATTGTGTTTCTTATATGTATGCAAGCTGAATTCTCAGGAGCATTTTCTATCTAGCTACAGAAGAAGCTATTGCCAAAAAATTGTTACACTTAAAAAAAAACAACCCAAACCAAATATTTCTGTCTGTAAAAGCCTCTCATTCTGTGGGTCATGGATTCTCTTCCAGTTTAACTGACAAATCATTAGAAAGAAGTCTTATTTCTGTGGGAAGAGATCTGATACTACTTGTCAAGACACTTTTCCAAATAGTGACTTTAAATAATGAGCTACTGCTGAGTTTTAACGTGCTCTAGCCTCATTGTATGAGGGGAGAGAAATGAAAAGAGTCTCTATTTGATGCCTAGGAGTCATTCAAAACATAATTTTAGAATAAATATACAAATACTAACAAACTGGAAAAATACCCTAGTTTGTCTAATGTTAGATCTCTCTTATTAATGTCAGAGACCAACCATTTAGTAAACTACCAGGCTATGAAGTTTGCCATTTGAGTTTGTGAAGCGTGAATCTTAAAGGTATCAAATTGCAGAAAATAAATCCTTTCCACAGTACACAAAATGATCCTCCTTTATATAGAACAAATTCACTGTCTTTCCTTTAGTGATGAGTTCTCAGTCACTAAAGAATTTCTAGTTTCTAAAGACAGAGTGAGAACACATCAGTTTTAAAATGAGAGTTAAGGTTTGCTGGAAAATGTACTTTTATCCCGTAGTCAAAGCTTCTTAGGAATAGAAACTATATGAAAGCAAATGGACTAATTTTACATTATTGGTTTTAGGAGAAGGATTATTTTGAATTCTACACAGTATTTTCAAACTTCACATAGTGAAGCATCTTTCAAACTTCTTACAGGAAAAGATGAAAACAAGTGGTAGTGGCATTTTGAGAACTGCCCAGGCACCCAGCTGCAGTGGAAATGGACTTTAAACATGGAAACAGAGATAAGATAAAGATAAAACAACCTACCCAATCACCAAATATATTTTCAAAGATTATTGTTCGGTTTTGGCTGAATAATACTGTAGTACTCTTAACCAGAATTAGGGAAAGTATAGAAAGTTTTCCTTAAAGAGAAACAAGTGGTTTTTCCAAACCTTTCAGTCTGGTTACAGATGACAATCCTATTCACATCAACAAGATTCCTGTTCAAGAACCTGTTCAGCTGTTCAGCTTCTTGAGTAAGCTGAACCAAATTTAATTTTGCTGCTAATCTGTTGATGTCTGAAGATGGAACTTTTTCTTCTTTGGCTTCTGTTGGTTTTTCACTTATAACAACTTTTTTATATTTACCTAAAATTCAGCTGAACATGACAGAACTCCGAAAAAAATTTCACACACACACACAACAGTGATCAACCTGAGGTAAAGTTTTCAGATGGAAAAATTTGTAGATATCTATTACTTGTGTTTTTCCTTTTGAAAAGAAATGCATGGGGTACAAATTCTCCTGAAAGAGATCATACAAAAGGTTCTTGATTTTGTTTGGCCTTGTAGGAAATAAACCAGCCACAACTTCTAAATGCTGCATAAAGTAGGTTAGCATAAGAAACAATAAGCCAATGAGAAAGCTGCCCAAAGTGACTGCATTTCTTACAGAGGTCGTGTTTACCTATTTGTCATTGATTTACTTCAGTTAGTTTATGAAATTATAGGTTTTTAAACTGCTTTATCCACTGTCTTTTCACTTTCTTTTATGTACTGAGCACATGACATGGCTCTACTCTTGGCTCTCATCTACGAGTATATTAAGTGTAAGACCCATCGTGGTCTTTTGGAAGTGTGGTTTTTCAGGAAAGTGCTGGCTGTACAGTCTCTACTTGTATAAATAATTCTATTTAGCACTTTATGTCTTAAAATTTAACACTTTACATTAAAATTAATTGTTCTTTTCAGAATGGTGGGGAAGACTAGTGTACTGATCTTTTTTTTTGTTTGCATGCTTTAAGTTGGAGTACATATTCCTGTTCTTTCCAATTACTCCTATAAATTCTAAATGTTTTTAGGATTCATATTATTTTTCTAGTATAGCATTCATTCTTTTAAAGCATAAAAACATATGTTCAATATTTATGATGTTTATATCAACAGCGGACTTCATTGTTGCACTTAAAAAGCACAGTCAAGTAGGCATTTTCCTCTTCCAGCACAGAGAATTCTTGCAGACACCCATGTTCAGTGTACTCTAAAGAGAGGGGGAAATAGCAGATAAATGTCTTGCAGCTTCTTTTCTCCCACTTTTTTCTTTTTTTTTTTTTTCCCTTCTTTCCAGTTGATTTGAGTAGCAGGCAGAAAAAAATATAGAACTGTGTATGCTTAGTCATTAATTGCTACTTACTTTTGACTATTGCAGATGCTATTAGGAATGAAAAAGAATATAGAGATTTCATTCAAGCTGTAAGAAGATATAGGGTTGGTAATACTCATTTGAGTTCAGAGGAGAAACTGAACTGTTTTATCTGAGGTAAAAGTAATTACACTGATGTTATTGACAACAGGGAAAACCTAAATTTCCAGATTAACAGTGCTGTTTTGTCACTAGATACTGTCTCTCATAAATGTGGATTGGACCACAGTGTTTCTGGAAAAAGCTACACCAAGCTTGATAAATTCATTACAGGTGAACTGCATCCTTAGGGGGCAAACAACTGTAACCATTCACTGCTGAGAAGGAATAAAAATGGGTCTGGCTCACCTCACCCTCTTTCTTCCCAAGAGTGTACAGGTGCATTAAGAGATTTTTCTGATTCAGTGCAGTGCTCTACCACCTTTTCTCTCTCTCAACCAGGTCTGATGGAGCCTGTACTACCTGTATTACCTCTGGCACGGCAGTCTGCACACTCTTTCATGACATGCCTCCAAATGTTTTTTTCAGCAGAAACCAGACTATCCAAAGACTGTACCAAGCCTATAATCTTTCTGTGTGTAATTTCATTTATGCCATGTTTTTTTTCTTTGTGTGATGCTAATCTGTTTAGACTTGGTTTGCAGTCAGAGCTCTAACTCCATGTTAGACAGTAATTGGCAAATGCATTGTGGGGGTTTTTTGGGTATTCAAGTAGGGAACATTCTTCTGGAAACAATGGAATAGGCCATGCACACACATGAGACGTATATCATCTTACATGTAGAGTGAAAACTCAGATTGTCTTGAATTCATATTGGGGCTGACACAAAGATTTCATGTTCTGTTTTGGTTAGTTAGATCAGATTCCTCTTTGTGGCATCTCTATGCAAAAACCTATTTTTCTCTGTTTTTTTTTAGACATACTACGTCTTTTCACTGAAAGTTGGTTTTATATCGTGTTTCTAGAAAATGGAAAGGGTGGTATGTCTTCACAGTTTAGAATAATATCATAGAATCATTAAGGTTGGAAAAGACCTCAAGGATCATCAAGTCCAACCGTCAATCCACACCACCTAACTCACTAAACCATGTCCCTAAGCCCCACATCTACACGTTTCTTTAACACCCCCAGGGATGGTGCCTCCCCCACTTCCCTGGGCAGCCTGTTCCAATGCCTGATCACTCTTTCAGTGAAGAATTTTTTTCTAATATCCAGCCTAAACCTCCCCTGTTGCAACTTGAGGCCGTTTCCTCTTGTCCTATCACTTGTTACTTTAGAGAAGAGGCCAGCACCCACCTCACTACAACCTCCTTTTAGGTAGTTGTAGAGAGTGACAAGGTCTCCTCTCAGCCTAAACTGTAGTGGTACCTATCCCAGTGCAGTTTAAAATATATTCAAATTAAATTATCTGCTGATTCTCTATCACAAACAATGGCTCTTCGCTGTGTTGACAGCTTTCCTTGGAAATGTAAGGAGAAAAGAGCTCATGAGTCACATACAATCCATTAACTTACGTGTATCTTGCAGTGAAACACTCTTGTACTAATCTGTAGGTGTCGATGCAGATGTTCAGAACGACTGCAGTGGGTCTTCAGCTCAAGAGGTTTGTAGAGATAATTTATGTGACCACTCAGGGAGACATAATTGTTGGTTATTAAAGTGGGGGTAAAAAAACTCAGTCCCTCACTATAAGGCATATTATGAAGAGCTCTTTGGCCTCTAGATGACACTGTGCACCTAATACTATACTCGATCTCTAAGACATAAATTTCAGTCCATCTCCCCCTTCCCTTCTCGTTACAGTTAAAGCAATTATTGCCTGTTTTGAATAAGCATTCACAGCCCTGAAAGAAGTAAATGGAAGAATGTTGTTGTTATTCAAAAAAAATTTAAAAAATACAAAAGTGTAAGACTGAATATAAAAGGCAGGAGTGATCATGGCTATTGGAATGCTTATTTACAGCTTTATCACTAAATTTATGATTGAAGTAATTTGTGCTTACGTTGTTATTTCCTCACAATATCTGGGTTGATGTCAGGCTGGAGAGAAGGTTCTCCACCATTTCTCTGTTTGAATGAATGTTTACAGACTGGCTTTAAAAAAAATCACTTTGAGACAAAAGCTGGCATTCAGGAGCAAAGCATGTCTGTAAATATTCAAAACTCTTACTGAAAACAGATGGGTTTGGGGGGATTTTGCTTCTGGGTTTAGTTCATTTTTTTTTTTTCCTAAACGACTCGTTGAGTAAAAAGTAAAAAAACAAAACCAAAACAAAACGAAACCTGAAAAAAATCTTAACATGAACTTTTTTTTGCAGAATTTGTACATTTAGTTAACAACAATTGCTATTTTTCCTACTACATTAAAGAGGCAGTCCCATACAGTACTAGGAGTCCTGCTTTGTACTTAACTTGTCAGTTATATCTGACAGAGATGGATTGTAGAGGGTAGCATTTAGGACTATCATTAAAGTGTGGTATAAATGGGATAAATCCTTACACCAGCACATTTCAGTGATATCACAAGCAGAGATATTAGTGGTAATCTTCACTGACACCTTCTGTGAAGAGCAAAACAACAATAAATGAAAGAGTGATAACTCCAAACTTGAAAAAAAGTGGTGGACTAGTGCATGATAGATTTTTCTCATATAGTGTAAAGTTACAGCATAATTTTTGGGATAGTGACTGTAAGTTTTCTAAGAAAATTAAAGCTTAAATGTTCATTTACATGTTCATGTTCAGTTACAGCATCTGTAGTTTTACCAGGGGAATTAACAAATCTTACAGTTGTCCTTCTGTTTAAAGCTACCTGGTATAGTAGACAAGCTCTTGGATACACGATACAGGGAAAAATCACATGATTGCAGCCCCTTTTAGAGCTTGCACACACCCTGAAGTTGTGTGATAATAAACTTCACAGCTAATTTTCAACTTCTTCAACTGAAAGAGAGACCATAGCTGGCAGGTAGTTAAGTCACTAGTTTGTGGGTGTTGGGAAATGTGAAGCTAAGCATCTCCTCAGAGCCCATTTGGGCTTCTGCAGGTTTGCATGAGAAGGGTTTCATTGTACCTGGCTTGGATCTAAATTCAAATGTAATATCTGGCATTTTTGCTGTAGTGGAACATAGCAGTTTCTCCCTGAGTGAGAGGAGATAAGGCAAGAGTTGAGATTTCATACTGTACTAGTGAATACAGTATATATATATGGCTGTGATATGATTTTATATGTTTGTATTAAATCTGTCCTCCCAGTTTTCTTCCTTGTGGTCATGGGGAGCTAAAAGAATGGTTTAATATTGTAAGGAAAATAAAGGAAAATAGTGAACTATATGATGGTTTATATGCATATTAAATCTGTTACAACATTAAAAATACAAATCAGGTAAGACTGCTTCAGCTTTCATAATAGGCACTGATTCAGAAATGATTTGGAGACTGATGAATCGGTAACTCTGACATTAAAATTACTGAAATTCTGATTTTTTGGGGGCTTTTTAAAAATTTTTTTCTGTCTTGGGTTAAGCTGAGATAGTTAACTTTCTTCATAATAGCTAGCAAAAGGCTGTGTTTTGGATTTGTGCTCAGAAGAAAGCTGATAAAAAGTGATGTTCACGCGGCTGACAAGGGCTTTCAGCTTCTCTGGCTGTCTGCAAACAGGAGAAGCTGGGAGGGAGCACAGCCCCAGTTACTAGCCCAGGATTTGATCTTAGGTTTGGGACTGAGACCCAAAGTGGCCAATAATCTATTCCATAACATACACATCACGCCCAGTATATAGGTGAGGACACTCCGGAAGATCGGCCCTTTTCGGTTCCAGATCTCTTTTGCTCCAGGTGGTCACTCTCCCAAGG
>NW_010127815.1:25539-25876 GCF_000699245.1 Pterocles gutturalis | reverse complement strand
GACCAGCGGCGTCTGCTCTTCGAGGAGAGTCCCCAGGGCAAAGTCCTGCAGGTGACGTACCCCTGCAGGGATGCTGGGGGACAGGGAGGGGTTTGGGGAGCGAGGAAATAGAAACGCGGCATCTTCACTGCTGTCCTTCAGACTGCAGCCTCCCTGCCCCGATCACGGCAGGTCCTTTCCAGCCAGGAACGCCGAATTTGCTGCGTTTTCCCCAAAACGCTCGCCCGGGGACCACAGCAGCTCCCCTGATGCGCTCTCTGCCCCGCAGGTGATCGTCTGGGGGGATTACGGGCGCATGGACCACAAGTGCTTCATGGGGATGGCGCAGATCGTCCTG
>NW_010127815.1:20286-25421 GCF_000699245.1 Pterocles gutturalis | reverse complement strand
GGAGAGCTCCACCAGCCCCTCCTGCCCGTAGGCAGCAGGTCGGTGGGAGAGGCCGGGAGAGGAACAGAGACATCCAGACATCCTACCAAAACTGTTCGTGGATAGCTGTAAACATCCTGTTCTTTTTTTTTTTTCTTCCTTTTTTTTTTCTTTTTTTTTTTTTTTTTAAATTTTGTTTAACCTTCTACAAAGTGGGTAAAAGCAGGTCCCAAAACAGCTGTTCAGAGTTGGACAAAGTACCGTCAGTTTCTGGAGGAGTTTTTTTGCTTGTCCCTCATCTAGTACTCCCACTGCATTTGGGAAGCACCTGAAATCTAGCACCGCCGAGGCAGAGCGAGGGCTGCGACTGCCGACCGATCCTGAGACTGTTACCGCACCTCGTCCCGGCACCCTTCGGACGGGAATTCAACACGTTCCTCTCCTGACTGCCTGGCGAGAGCATCTGGGTCCGATCCATTCAGTGCCGCTGCAAGCAGCACGGCAACGAGGTTTCTTTTCCTTAGATTTTGTTTCCTTACTCCGAGGAAAAGGTAGCTGTTCAAAGAAAAAAACCTTGGAAAAAATCCAACACAGCACTATTTTTCTTTTTTTTTTCCCTTCAAGGAATGTAGCATCTTCTCTTATGTAGCTTGCCACGTGCTAACAACACTCACTCTCTGCAATATCTCAGAGACTCCGGATGGACCGGACACATCTGCCCGTCACTTCCCGTTTGTTCGTTTTCTGACACAAACCCTGCGACACTGAGCAAGCACTTCTGGTGGCCATTTTTCTTTTTTCTTTTTAAATTTTGGTTTTTTTTGGTAGCATGTAGCCTGTGACCAGTGACATTGCCAAAGCAAGAGAGAACAAAGGTGCACTCACCCCCCCCCGAGCATCGCTGCTCTCATCCTCGCGTCTCACCACTGACCGGGGTCTTGCACGGCCAAAGCAAGACCCAAAATACAAACTCTGTGATGCCTCACGTGAAAATTCAAGTCAGGAGAAGGTGACCCGATGGGAGCAGGAACATCGTGATGCTGGTTGATCGTCTGCCTCCCAGCCCCTTCCTCCACAAGGGCCAGCCCCAGGGCTGGGCTGGTTGCCTCCGGTCCGGGCTGGTTGCCCCAGGGGCTCACCCCAGGGCTGGGCTGGTTGCCCCCGGTCCGGGCTGGTTGCCCCAGGGCTGGGCTGGTTGCCCCAGGGGCTCACCCCAGAGCTGGGCTGCTGGCCCCGATACTTGAATTTCAAGTAGGAGCAGAGGGTTGGCCGGAGCCCACGGCAGGACGCGCCTTTCTCTAACTCTCCGCTTGTTGGTTCGCTACAGGGGAACATCTCAACAGCATCTTCTGCTGATCTGGAATTGGGGTGACTGAGAGGTGACGAACAAAGGACTAGATGCGTTGAATTTCTTATCAGGATTGAGTGTTTTAGGGTTTTTTGTTTGTATGTTTTGTTTGTTTGTTTTTAAAGCAGCATTTTGGTTCCCCCCCCGAGGGACCAGTTCTTGTAGCAAAACTGAGAATCACGGAAGCTTTTTTTTGAAGGTGCCTAATGAAATTTGCTGAAAATACTCAGGGGAGACACCAATAGAAACTCTGGTTTCTTCATAAAATATACTTCACACACTGACTGTCCTGAAGGATCAGTTTCCAAAAGAGAGAAATAAAACCAACACACCAAAAGATGCGCAGTCTCGAGACTGGAAGAGGACGAAAGGTTAATGGGGAATTTTTACCGAGGAGATGGCTCTGACCTTCAGTCTTTAACACCAACCCACCCACAGCACAGTTGGGATTTTTTACAATTATTTATTGGCAAAGCAGAGAAGTTCACAATGCACAGAGCACAACAAAACCAACCTGGGGTTCTCCTGGTGATGCCAGGAACGATGAACCACCTCAAACCTGTTGCCACAATGGAACAAAACCAAACGTGAAAGAACAGACCCTGGGGATGCCACTGTCCCCCCACAGACCCCAACCCAGGGGTCCGCAGAGCTCCGCTGCTCGGCGGCTGGATTACCGGCACCACCGCGATTTCAGTGATGTTGTGTCAAGGAATTTCGGCCGCTAGCGTGGACTTTGGGTCTTTACAAATCAAAACCACTGTAGAGCTCTGAGAGGGGGCTGGATGCTGCTGACTGGGGATGGAGGAGGGTCTGCTTCAAGACCCCAACGCCTGCCTGGTGAAGGATAAATCCTCGCCTGCTAGAGCAGCGGTTTTTTTAAGCACCAGGTGCTGATTTCTGAGCTGAATGGCGATGGACAGGATCGTGGGATGCACTAAGGCTGAAGCAGTTTGAGGAAGCAAACTCGGAGCCCTGGCTACTGAAAGAGGAATAAACAAGGGTTTGAACACGACGTTCCTTCCAGAGCACAAAGCAGTTATATGAGGTCAACAACGCCTGGATGAGGCTACACTTTCTCTGCCCCGGCGTGCTGGATTTTTTTAATATATGGGAGGGAAGGCATCTTAAGAGGAAAAGCTTTCTGCTCCTTCCAGCTAACACGATTTGCTTTTGCTTTACCAATTCTATTTCAACAGAAAAAGGAAAAATCTTACCGGTGGTGGGACAATAACCACGTCCACAGGGAAGGGGAAGAGCAGCGTGGGCAGAGCAGGGAGCTGAGCCACATCCCCTCCAGCACAGAGCTCCCCGGCTGCAAATTCCTCCCGCGAGCTGCAGAGCTTTGCTGCTCCCCCTCTCTGCCAGCAACATCGCGCTTTTTTAAAGACAGAGAACAGAAGATGAAGAGCAGCTGAACACGGGGACAGCCGGGCGCACACCCACAGCAGCAGATACCCGAGCTCTAGCGAAAGGCTCACTGGTTCTGCACCAGTTGAAAAACCAGCTCTTGCTGGGACGGGGACAGCCCGGAGAAAAGAGCTGCCATCCCGAGGCGCACTTGGGTACTCCAGGGAACGTGGAAAACCCAAATACTTCGGCTTATTTTTTATCATCAATAGACTGAGGATGCACTGGAGGATAACGCACTAGACAAACTGAAATCCATCAGAACCTGAACTTCCTCGCTGTCTACTACACGTCCAGTCCCCCGGGGAGCTGGTACTCACTGCTCTGGGGAAGCACCTGGGTCAGGACCCACCTTACAAAAAGGGAGAAGAGACCGCGGTGTGCCACCTTCCCATTGCCACATCAGCTCCTTCTCACTCCTTCATCCCCGAAACCATGTGCCAGATGTTTTCCCTCCTCAAACAAGAACAAAAAAGCCAAGACACCCAGTTGCTTTCTACGTGCGACACCAGAAAACCCACACGTTTCTGGGCTCATGGTCTTTTTCTGGGGGAATGTTATATTGCAAAGGACATTTTTTTTTTAATGTACTATATGATTTGCAAAAGGTGGCTGCACTGACGAGGGATTATGTGTTAGATCATTTCCTCCCTTTCTTCCACCTTCCATCAGGAAGGGAAATTCAAACCGTTTGACTTTCCAGATATTTTGCCCTAGAAAGAATTGTTAATATTCAACTGAATCAGCTTTGCAGCCCGTTTAAACCCAGCACTCCAGCAGTAAGTGACCTTCCTACAGCACAGCTGACAGATGCTGGTGTCAGAATCACGGCACCCTGCTTGGCTATCAAGGATGGATTTTGCCAAAATAGCCTTGAAATGATACTTAAACATCCCCTAAACTCTCGTGAAAAACGAGTCTTGGCACGCAGCAAAGCACAGCAAACACTACGTGATTTCATGCCCAGGTCTGAGTTATCCCTGGGTTTTCTACAAGCCTGGAACGGGCTTTATTTGCCAAAGCTGAGTGACTGAACATTTTCTAGGGCACCAGAAGGTGGGCCAGGCTTCTGGGCTCAATGGGAAATGAGCTCCTGTTTCATCAACGTGACAGCACGTTGAGAGCATGGCGAGAGGATGCTCAGACATGGTTTTCCTGGAATCAAGCGAGATACTGAACCAGTTACCTCGCTGGTGGCTTCGGAAAATGCCACAGAACAACCAAGACGGTGGGAAGTATTCCCTCCACGGCACCTTTGCCAGCTCTTAAAACCTTCTCTCCAGAAGCCGTTACAGACGTAGCTGTCGATTGCAAATACGAGACCAGAAATTCCCACCGGACTGGAATCAGGATTCCTGTCGCTGATAGGGAATTCCTTCTGTTCACTGGCTTACACGACCACTCCAGCAGCGATGAGACTTGGGAAGTGGAGCCTGTGTTTGTACGTGCTTGCGCACATCGGTGCACGTGAGAGGAGTTCACGCATTAAACACCTTCGCTTGTGTACGTGGGCTTGCAAACACGCAGCAGCAGCGAGAACACGTTAAGGGTCTTTACTGGTACCAGACCATTTATAAAAACAGCACTGGTGACGGCTTTTCAGGCATAAAGATTTACCTTCTATTTTCTTCCAGTTGACTCGGACGCTTCCTCACAGATCGATGTGAAACACTTGGACAATGCACATCTGGGAGCTTCCGTGCGGCTGTGCACGGGGTTACTGATTTGGAAAATCACGGCATTTGAAAGGTCAAGGGACAGTGCTCAGGCACCGTTCTTCTTGATGGCTGAATTCAAAGTCTAAATGTGTTTTGCATCACAGATGGAAAAAGATATTACAAGCTCTCTCTGCTTTCCTTTGGGTTTTCATGCCTCCAGACAGAGCTGTAGAGTTACCTTCAGTAAAAGCCGGGTTTGCGCCCCGCGATGTGCCAAAGGCATGACGGCCCCTTCTAATCCCTCTGGCAAAGCTGCTTCAACTGGAAGTCTTCCTTCTCCTTCACAGGCATAGAAAACACCCCAACCCTCAGCTGGTTGTTAGAGGCGCAAGAGTTACATTTGGGAGCTAAAAAGAAGGTTGAAAGGCTGCAGAAAATAATTCCCATGGGGGAAAAAAAAAAATCTGCGATAAGCATGGTTGGAATTGTTGGGGTGAAGATGTGCCACGTGTAACACGGCTGAAGGTACACAAAAGAGACTCGGTGACCAGATGTGACAATAATTCTCACCTTAACTGAGCTGGTCTGTAAGTGGGGAAGATGGAGGTTTTAAAAGTTAGACTTGGAAAAATGTACAGTAAAGGGCCTCAGTGTTTGTCTCGCTGTCTGACCAACCGCCACACTGTTAACCCCCATCACCTGCCTCGGGCACAGACACCAGGACGGGGCGCAGGAGCATC
>NW_010127815.1:0-20268 GCF_000699245.1 Pterocles gutturalis | reverse complement strand
GGTCCAGCAGCGGCCACCGAGACCCAGGAGCTGCTGTCACCACTGCGCCTGTCTGGAGCTCCGATTATCGGTATACCTCATTCTTTTTTTTTTCCCCTTCCTTTTTCTCTTTTTTTTTAAGAACCAGAGCTTAGTGCACTATCACATTCAGGTTATTTTTTTGTTGTAACTGTGCAATGAAGAGCAATTCTCTGGGGGGTGCATTTCCCACCTGCAGCCTCTGCTTCGTTAGCACTCGCACTATCGATCGCTGAGCTGAAGGGCAAGGGAAGCGAGAGGTTGGAGTGCTTCTCTGGAGGGAGGGTCCCCCCCGGCCAGGGACCCTGGCAGCAGATGCCTCTTGAACGTTAGCACTTTGTAGTTGGTGGCCTTGTTTTCTTAAAAGGGCTTGATCTTTTCCTGCAGTTAAAAGTAAATTATCTTCCCCATCATGTTGTCCTACTCCCCACCTCAAAATGAAGCGATGAACAAGCACCTGGACCATTTAAGATATTGTCCAGGACTCAAGAATCTGTCATTAATCTCAGAAGTTTATACCTCAAATATAAAAACATAGACATCAGTCTTAGTAACAACACCCGGTAAAGTAGCAGCTCCAAGTTTGAACTGAACTTTGTCCTTGAATTTGATTACTAACAGTACCAGGAAAAAACCCAAACCAAACCCCCATAAGTACACAGAGAAAAGCACCAATGAATTTTTTAGAAGCACCCAAACTGAAGCAGTCATCCTAGCAAAACATTCAGAATTTAAATTCCCAAACAAGACATGTGAGGGGTTTTACCTATACCTTACAAATCTTTAAACACAGCCTATGCCTTTTAAACTGCATTAGCCCCCTAAAAAGTACAAGGGGGCAAAATAATAACATGCACTGGCAGAGAAAATTTATCTAAAAGGTCCCTGATCGTTTGAAGCAATGAGAGATGCACCCAGAAGAACTCAGCCAGCCACTCATTTCTAACAACAGCCTTTCTCCTCCGGGTAGCTGCTTCAGAAGGCTAGGATGAGGATCTGACAGGGGTGCATCCTACGAAAGCAATACAAGCAGGACACAGAAACCAATGCTACTGCACATTTTCCATCCCAAGGTCCCCAAGTTGCACTGAAAAGAATTTCCTAAAGCAAGAGAGTCCCGTTAGACTGGGAAATTGTCAGAACTCCATTAGCCACAAGTTAATTGCTCCAACAAGCTTAGCCTTCAATCTCTAGTGAAAAAGGTAGCAGACATCTCACCATTCGAGTGGCACATGTCAACCTTTCATCTTCCCATGTGCATCCATTACCTGAGGGGAAAAGGAGAGTTAGGTGCAGAACTCAACAGGACCGACACTCACCCAGGGTGGCTTTGGACTTTCAGAAACCAGGATGTGATTGCATTACAGTGAACAAACGTGGCTGCCTTCACTAGCCCACTTGTATTTTGTGATAAACTTTGCTTTGATGACAGATTCGTAAGTTTAACAACTCCACCTTAAAATAAATGCCGCAGAGGGGTGAATGAGGGGGTCCTTGAAGCCCCCCTTCCACATTCAAGACAAGGGGATGGGCTTGTGATGGATACTTGAGAATGGTAATAGATTTAAAAAAAAGCAAATGGCGATTTTATACCTGTGTTATGTAATGTTTTATATGTGTGTGGTCTTTCTTAATGTAAAACTCTTGTATTTTTGTGGTTTATATGCAGCAGGACTGATGGCTGTGAGGGTGCACGCTATTTTGTAAAATATTCTTAGCCAGTTTTCCCAAAGAGGAAAAAACTGAAATATTCACATTTTCATTGGCTTGTACCTGCATGTACAGTATTGGGGCAGCAAGTGAAGATGATTAAAGCCAGCTTGAAAACTTTTTTCTGTGCTTGAGTTGAGCTTCTCAAAGCATCCAGCCCAAAACCACATGTGTAGCTTAAAAAAGCCAACGCTCCCCCCCAAAACAGATACACTCAGGAGGAGGGGAAGAGGAAGTAACCCTCTTTTTTTCTGAAAAGAGCAGGTTTTGACTTGAAGAAAGAAATACCATAATTAATATGCAAGCAGAGTCCCATCAGCTCAAGGCTCACACAATTAGCTGAGCTCTCTCGCCTGCAGCTGCACATAGCCACCCACGAGCCTAAGGAACACTGGCCTTCATATCTGTTCTTTTAGGCGACTCCTAAATCCCCCTCAGCCTTTCATATTCTCACCTTTACCACTTTTTGTACAAGCTTAAAATTTCCCTTTCGAATAGGCCTTGGTCAGGTTTCGCTGAACATTCGTGCAAAGCTGCAGCCCTACCAGTTCCAGGCACAGCTGCAGGAATGGTGCGCTCACCCACACCCCGAAGCTGGGAGTCTCTCTTGTATATAAAAGTGTCAACTGACCTGATTCTGCCTCTGCCGAGCCTGGTTCTTTGCGTGCTGGTAGTTCTTAGCATTCAGGCAAACACTCTCCTTGCCTGACATTTGGGCCACAGCCCCACTAGAGAGCAGATGGAGTGAGTCTGATTTGGAAGAAAGGCTCTAAATCCCCACACCTGAAGTGAGCAACTCACACCGGTGACAGCAGTGTTTAACACAATCTGTTCTGCTGCTTAAAAACAAGAGAAGTCAGTTGAGGTTTCACTGCAATATTTTATTTGGGAATTTACATATACACAGGATAAAGTAGACCTCAGAAGTCCAACTTCTTGCTCACGCTGATGAGTTTAAGCAGTTGTGTTCTACTGAAGATGAGAAAAGAAAACTGACCCACCCACTCCTTATGCCTAGATTAAAATGTCAAAAGCTATCTGGAAAGGAGTACCAAGATACACAGGAACAAAAAAAAAATGAAAAAAGTATAAATTAGGATGTCATAGTAATTTTAAAAGTGTAAGAAAACTTGCAATGGGCTCTCAGCCCTCGATAAGTTAACTCTCAGTTAGATTGTTAAAAGTTAAATACATCAATACCACATATTAGACAGAAAAGCCACTCTGAAGTGCAAGTTTCACATTCCAAACAGCTTACCCCCACACTGTGCGAGAATCCTGCTTGCTCATGGGGGGAGGGAGAGGGGTCTTCAAAATGACTTTGGTTCCAATGAGGGTTGGCGAGCCAAGCACAGCGAGGCCTCAGCTCCGGAGAACTCCACTCAAGGGAAGAGGTAGCAAGGCTTGCTTGCCCCTGGGCTCGGGTTAAAATCCAGTTCCTCAGCACCAAACAAGGTTTCCACCCCTCTGCTATTTGAAACCCCTACTAATACTAGAGTTTAGGTGACGCTTAAAAGGCCTGACGTTACAGGCAGTATTAAGTACAGATTTCCCAAATTCCTCAGTCACACCTCTGCTAAGATACCCAGCAGGACATTAAGTGCTACCCAGAAGCATTAGTGGAGGTTTGTGCAAGGAGGGGGTCCACCCCAGAAATGTGCATTGACTGTGCTAAATACAGGGGAGCTCATGTTCTGGTCACTGAGGTTTCACCGTGTGTGCCAGTGAAAAGGCAGAGATGGGTCTCAGTTATGGAAAGAGGCTCAAGGCTGGGCAGCCAGCCAGAAAGAAAAAACCCTGAATGTCTCATGGAGAAGTTTTGAAGAACAGAACAGAAGGCAAAAATGGTCACAACGCAAGGGATCATTTCCACATCTGAGTGCTGAGGGACTGATTGCTTCCCTGGGCACCTCCTCCACCCATTGACTGTCCATAGCCCATCATGCCATTAGCTCCATAGAAGTTCATCCCAGCCATCTGCTGGGTCATCTGCAAAGGGGAGAGGAGAGAAGTCAAGGCTATGTCAAGGAGACTGCCAGCCCCCAGCAAAGGTAAAACTCTTGCTCCAACATCTTACAGGCAAGTTCTTATAAAGAGTTACAGTTAACAGAAGTCAGACTTCTCAGGTTTATGTCCATCTAGCAAGCTGAGGAAGTTTTCATTTTTAGCTGATGCTGCACTGGTTCTCCACCAAGCACTGAGACCTCTGAACAAGTTACTCCTTTGTGATCCCAGAGTTTGCCTGCAGCATCGGCAGACCTCACCCACCCCCAGTAGCCAGGCTATGAAAGCACTGAAGGTTTAGGTAACAGGCTAGGTTTAACTGCATGGGCCTGCCCTGCCCTCCATCCACCTTTGGGGCAGCAGCAGATCAGCCCTTACCTGAGCAATGTTCCACTGAAGCTGCTGCGCTGGCTGCACACCATAGACGGGTTGGGGAACCGCTGCCATGCCAGCTACGTAGCCAGCCTGCTGCGCAGCCATCATCCCGTTGGGGACACCAATGACCGCTGTCTGCACGTTACCCACATATCCAGCCGGTATGGCCATGGGAGTCACCATCCCTGCAGCTCCAGGCTGGGCCATCATTCCCACCGATGGGGCCATCATGCCTCCCATCATGCTGCTGGAGGGGGCTACTCCTGGAAAACCTGTATATGCTGCTGCAGGATATGCCATCTGAGCTGGGGCCATGAACATTGCTCCTAGAAAGAGGCAGAGAAGTGATGAAGGGAAGAACTGCTGCATCCATTATCAAGGGCTGAAATGCCGACCTTCAAATCAGAGACTATCACAGCACTCACTTGGTCGTGACATCCAGCCGAAGCTCATTATGCTGCTCACCAGTTCTCAGGAAGGCCCACCTACATTCCCACATCTTTGCTTGTCAGCTATCAGGACACCCCACCCACTCTGAATTAGCATACTGCCATTTAACAGCTCTATTCTGAGATCTCTTACCTTGTGCAGGCAGCTGAGGTGTTTGGGAGCCATAGAGGGAGAGGATTGAGTCTTTAGAGAGCTGCTTCTTCCCCACTTCCTCCCCTTTGCTTCCTGTCTCAGGGAAGAGATTCAGATTTTCGGGAACAGAACCAGCACTTCCAGCTGTTGGCATAGAGCCCGTGACCTGAGACAGAGACAGCACAAGCACAACAGCTGCATTCAGCACTGGGGGAAGGCACAGGTCACCATCTCATTCCAGCATCCAGCCAGGCTTTGCCAAGCACTGCTCTTCCCTCCTTACCTTCCTGGAGTCAGAGCTCGATCCCACCGACGCAAAAAGATCAAGATCCTTCTCTAAGCTGCTAGGCCTGCCGTTTGTAACCGTGGTTGTCACAGGAGCATCTGGGAGAGACAAAGCCTTGGTGGATGTTCACACAGATGACCTCAGGCTCGGGGCAGCCTCCTTGCCAGTGAAGCAGTTTGCACATATGCTGCTCAACCCACTGACCCGGCCCGTAACCTACTTCAGCCAACACATACTGCCAGCTCTTCGCTCGTCCTTCTGGTGCTGAGAAGGAACTGGCTCAGAACCAAGGAAGCACACTGTGCCATAGCTGTCCTATTAACCTCAGAGCAGCCAGGAGCCACAGTGCAAGACCACTACTGCTGCTCTTGTAGCACTGTAGGCACAACCACCGCACCAGCAAAAAGAAAAACACAATGAAAACTGTCCCTGCTGCAGTGCTGAGCACTGTGCTTGAGTTGAGTTGCACTGGAGTAGTTCAAGGAAAACAGTCTAGTGCTCCTATCAGCTACTGCTCACCTGACATGGAAAATAAGTACTAAAAGCTCATCAGATTGACAAGATCAGAGATGGTGCATAGGGTCTCTGTGACACCTGCAATAAGGCTGGAAAGGCTCTTACCAAGTCCTAGCAAGTCCATTACTGGTTCAATTTAGGAGAGCTTTTTCTAGACTGCTGCGTTTCTTCTTTCTTTTGAGGCTAGAGAAGAAGAACACCAGAAGTCTGGTTCAAATTTTGGTGTTACTATGTTACATTAGAGGCTTTAATGAGAGATTAACCCTTAAAATCCTTTTTTTTTCTCCAGTGGACATGAGTGCTTCGAAAGCGAACCGAATTCCAGAGCGAGTATTACATACTTGTTTTATTGTCCCATTATGTTGGAACCACTGTCAAATTCAAGCATGCTCTAAAATAGGAAAAAAGTAACTGCTGAGGCTAGAAAGCTAAGCAGGGAGTAGCTGGATTCCAATCTGCTCTGCATTGCGAGGCAGAACACGTCTGCTTAGTATCTGGTTGAGCAGAGGAAAACAAGCTACTACCATTAGTGTGACTCAATGCATCCACTGCTATGACTGAGGCCAGAAAAAATGCTTCCATATCAAGCTGGATTACCTCTGTTCTGCTTGAGAGAAGTCTTTACAATTGATCCATGACCATGCCTTTTGGTCTTACCATTTTCACCTTCTCAAAGATGATAGGTTCCAGTTTTCTTTCTGATACTGGCTCATTACTCCTTTTCCATTTGTCATCCTTTTCTTTCTGTAAGGAAAAAAACACCGACATGAGGGCCAAAACTCATGTCATACCAAAAGAAAGATCATACAGAGCTCTAAATGATGCTGTTACTAATCTAAAAAAGCCTTAAAAATACAGCTGAAAACCTATTGTTGAAGCTAGTCCTGCTTTCAGCAAGCAGTAGGACAAGATGGCCCTCAAAGGTGCCCTCCAATTTAAATTCTTTCTACAGAATGACTGAAGGCAATCAGCCTTTGAGAAGAGATTAGTCACTAATACAGGAAACACTTAAACTGCCTATTTTCATAGAGTCACTGCTTACTCATCAGACAGACATACACTTACATCTTAACATGTATTCAAGCTTCTATAGAAGTGATTAGAAACTAACCCTAAATGCATTGATGTCAATACTCCGGTCCATGTATTTCTTCTTTTCATATTTATCCCGAATAAAGCTCTCCACAGCTCTGCAAGCAGCTTGTTAAAGACAAATGACTCAAGAATAGAAGACTTACATAGTATTATTTGACAGGTGGATACAAGGTACAGGCTGTAACTAAACTAATGACTGTCTAAAGAGCATTTCCAGCAATAACTTTCTTAAAATAATTTAATGTTGGATCCAACTACTTTAGCTACTTGATTTTTGCCCTTGGATTATTCCAAGCATGACACTGCTATAAAAAGCCCATTAAATCAGTGCTTAATTCCTAGTGTGTTTTCTTCGCTGATGTATATTTACTTCAGCCATCACTTACAAGCATACATGTCATTAGCACCAATCACACAGGGGCCACAGAAATGGATCTGTGCGTACAGAAGCACCTCAACCACCGGCTTAAGGCAAAAAAAGTGATGGTAGAGGTGCTCCTGCATTTCTTTAGGTTCACATCACTATACTGCTGTTGCACTGGGCACCTAGAAACCCTCCTGTAAGGTAAAAAAAGTTACAACTTAATTTTTCAGAAGCATTGAACCTTTTTATCTGCCTCCACTGAGACTTTTAAGTGCTCAGCGCTTTTGAAAGTCAACCCTCCTACTTGCCCCAGACCCTAAAGTACATCTCATGCTTCAGGTTGCAACATTCGTGCTCCAGTTCTCCACTCTGACAGCTCAGGAGCAATCCTTTCAGCTTTGTTCTGTAACCAAGCAGCCTGCGCAGGGTGCCTGGCTAGGCACCCATTCTCACAGCTGATGCCCGGGCACATGAAGTTAAACCTCCTGTGCAAGGAGCGCAGCTACTAAGCTGACAGGATGAAAAGACTCCACATTTCCTCAGCAGCAAAGGAAGAAAGGATACTGATCTGTTTGAGGTCGCCTGAAGTTCTCCGGCAGGTAGGCTTCATAAAGACGATTTGCTTTTCCATTTCCCATCTCTTGCATGCACTGCAATTCAAAAGAATTCTTGAACCATTTGTTTGATGGACATTAAAGCTCTTACACACACGAGCATGCCAGGCTACCAAGCAAGAATCTGTCTGTGTTAGCTAGAAGGCACATGTGGACTTTTGAAGTCTCTTTGCATGCCAGGCTACCAAGCAAGAATCTGTCCGTGTTAACTAGAAGGCACACGTGGACTTTTGAAGTCTCTTCTGTACCCGAAAGCCACTCCTCAGGCTTTTGGTGCAGCTGGGAATCCAATGCAGTTGCTATGATCCCCCCTTCATACAATTAGCCAATCCTAAGCACCACAGCACAATATTTATTCAAAGACAAGATAAATATCACATTAGCAACCTAATGTCACTCTGGAATGCCACGATTTGTCTTCTGAAAGCCTCAAGAAGCAGAGGTAGGCAGCAGCTCCAGACAGCAGCAGCCTTGGCAGTTTTATAGAAACTTGCAGAGTGTTTGTCTTTACCCTCTGATGCCTGCTAAGCCTGAAATCATGCCATTTCCCCTCCCAATCTAACCTAGCTCGGTATCTTCTTCCTGCTTCCCTATTCAGACTCATTTATTTCCAGGCTTACCAAGCCGCACGAGCGGAACAGCACTGTGTGTGTTTCACTGGCCTTACCTGTATCTGTTCTTGTGTCCACTGGTCGAGATTGACAGATTTGACCCTGGATATATGAACTCCTAGGTTCCTGTGGATCCCAGCACAACGGATACAGATGAACACACCGATATTCCAGGATGCCCATCGTGGCCCTGCAAAGAGACACAAGTGTTTCACACCAGCAAGTCCACCTGTAGTTGCCTTGAGCAACTGAGAAACTGTACCAAGTGAACTGGGACTGAGTAGTGTTCATTTTCATCCAGATTACAAACTGCATTGGACATCAGCAGGATGTTTAAACACTGTCTCCCAATGATTACACTTAGAGCTAGTATTTTATTGCCTCCCTCTTCCATTTTGACAGCTCTGCACAAGACAAACACAATTCTGAGGAGGGAAGAAAAGACCAAACCATCCAAGGCACTACAAACTCCCAATTTCTTCTTGCTTAAACTGATGTAACTGTCATGCCAATGTAAGTCCGTGTTCCTGCTTTCTCAGGTAACCCTGATGCAGTGGGATCAGCTCCAGAATATTCACTACTGCTCTAGCAGCAGCAGCATAAAATATTCAGCATCTGACATACAGGCTGCATCATCAAATCTTCTGTTGGTCTTACACAAGAAGACAGAGCTGGGTAAGGGGAGCAGCACAAAGCCCAGTACTCTGCCCACCGAAAATGCAGAGCCAGGGGCAGAGCCCCAGGTTGCGGTCCTGGCACAAGCCATTAGCAGTTCACTCCGCAGTTTCTGCAGCTCTCATCACGTTTGCATGCGGCTTTCAGACAGGCAGGAGGGCTCCAAGGTGTACAAGGGAGATCATGCCAAGGAAAAAAACCACAAGGGAAAGATTAACGAGCTTAGTTTTACTCACTGCAAGCAGTTCTCTGAAGGAAACCTGGCAATGCCTTGCCCATGGGATGGCAGAGGTCCATGGGCACTGCCACTGCTCACAGCCCCCCTCCTAGCCAGGGCCAGCAGACCCTGGCCATCAAACCCCCAGCCCCGCTGAAGGAAGACCAGCTTGGGAAGTAGTCCTCTGCCATGCAAAACGAGCAGGTTCTAAAACTAAATCATCTGGCTGGAGCTGCCAGGCAGGCACACAGTAACGTGGCCAGCTTCCACCATGGGTTGGGTATCACTGGCCACAGGTAACTGGCCAAACAGCCGCAGCAAAGCCCCATCCTCTGTAAGGGACCCAATATTCTCCAATAAACCATGCCAGCCCTCTCTATAGGGACCACAGGCATCATGGCAGATGAAGAGTTATTCTGTCTTTTCTTGCCATAGCTAAAATAGCAAGCCTCAACGCTAATGAGACTGAGGTGGGAGGGGGAAGAGGGGGAAAGTGTAATTTCAAAGCCCTAAAAAAGCAGCACTGTATTTGACTCTCCTAGATATGCTAGATGGTTGTTAACAGTTTAATTCCTAGTTCCTGGGGAAGTCTAGAGTACCCCGAGGGATTTGGTGCTGCCAAAGCAATCAGCAGCTCATGGTCCGTTCCAGGGCAAAGACACGCCACCTCTAACTTGCCTCCACGCCTATTCCAGCTAACTCATGTTATGATTTTTAAAAAGACTTCATAAAGTCTTCTGGACTGTCCTGCCATTGCTTTCTGCTTTTTCTCTAGAAGAGCAGCTCTTGAGAATGGTTCTAATTTAATGAAGCTGATCAAAGCTTCCCAGTTTAGGAACAGCTCTTGGTGAAGTCCTTAATAGAAGCACACTCTTGCCTTTACCTCCGTTCCTGTATTATACCTACCAAAATCTAGGACTGAACACATCAAAGCAGGGGCCCATACTTCTAGCAGCACTGAAGCATGCCAGTTACAAAGTAAGGCATGGGAATAAAAGGCTTGTTCAGTGCTATGCCTGTAGCACACCAAGGTGAAGCCAGGAACCCTGACCCTTCGTTTGATTTATTTGTGGAGCTCTCTCCCAGATACACCCTGAAGGCTATAACGTGAGACTGCCGGCAGGATTAAGCATGAGATTCAAGGTTAGATTTAAACTCTAGATATATTTAGCCTTTATAGGACTAAAAGGATTAATAGTCAGCTAGATACTACATCAGGGCTGTAATAATCAGCTCTCTGGTTTGTCACATGTGCTAGTCAAGCCACTGCACCCTCCCACCCCGCAATGGCACAGAAGAGAATGACTCAGTGGCACAGTCTGTTGCACCCATCCTGCTCCAGCGTTACTCCACATGTGCTGCAGGATCTGAGACAGCAAGGGCTGCGCACGGGAATTACAGCTGACCATTGGTGCAGCTCGTAGACCCCAGCTCTGGAAGACCCCAGTACTGAAGTAGCTTCATTATGCCAGTGAATGTTTCTAAAATAAAAAAAATAATTTAAAAATACAGGCTTTCCAAAATCCTCCTACCAGCCAGCATTCGGTTTGGTGACAAGCACGTATTATACAATCAAGGGTAGTTCTCATCGCTGATGCTTACTCCAGCCAGGGTTTGGGCATAGTTGCAGTGCCAATAAATGCCGTAAGACGGACCTGAAATCTAGAGACTAGAGAAAATACCACAAGTCTGGGGATGTGAGGTGGGTTTTGTCCAGAGCCAGGAGGAAGATGATCCCAGAAGTTCAGCCATCTGCTCTGACGCGGTAGTGACTCTAGAGCCAGCTCTGCAGTTCTGCAGGATATGGGAACTTGAACTCTAGATCTGAGCACCCCATGCTTTTGGATTTAAGTAGTAATTTCTTTAGCCTAGTTACACAGCCCTGTACCAGCACTACCAGCACTCATAAGGAAAGAGGAACAAGATACAGCTCCACCCCTTGAGAGTGGAAAGCTCCTTTAAGATAAGCAGCTGTATAAGAGAACCACTTGCCCCGACAGCAGCGAAGGGTTGACCCAGCAAGGTGCAATCCAACGGGGAAAGAGCTGCTGCTTGAATAATCACTGCTGAGCAGAACAGTGGTCTGCTGGCAGCGGTGTGAGGCAAAGGCGATTTGTCCAGCTGAATCCAACTCCAAATAACTTCATGCTCATTCAAATTATCATTTGGTACTCTGGGCAGTGAGGAACATTACAGGGCTTCTTTTGCTGAAAGCAAGGACATCCCAAGCAAGACAGCCCGTCCTAAGCAGGCTGCCACCAAGGAAGCAGGGGGACAAAGCCCCCATGTCACCGTTAGGTTGGGTCAATGCAACGTGGGGAGGCACCAGCCCAAACACACACTCTTACTAGACCTTCCTTCAGCTTTGCTAGTATCTAATGTCCCCAGCCATTAACATAAAACATTTTTACCATTTCACTTCTTACAAAGCACTTAGTTTTGTGGCCCAGAGGGGTGGGTTTTGGTGCAGATGTAAACAAGCCTCCCACTTCCCTCTTTCAAGGCCAGGGTGACGGGCTTGCACTAGAAATCACACGAGGAAGAGCCCAGTGAAGATCTGCGGGGGGAGAGCTTTGTACAGTCATTTCCCCACGGTTTCATATGCCATTTTCAAGGTGACTGACTTGCAGAAAGCCCCAGGTGCCATTTACAGACATAACTGTGGTCACACATTGCAGCTTTTTACTTCCTGAAAACTAAAGTGAGACGAAGACTGTACGGTAGCTACAGCAGCTGAGCACTGATGGAAGGGGCAGAACAGCTTAGTAGAAGTTAAGAGCACAGTTTTCCAGAGAAAAATGTTTTTCTATCTGTAAGTGACTTTAGAGGACAGCTCAGTAGTGTTTATCAGCATTGCTAGAGCTGCCGGGGAGCGCTATCTTCCCTCGCAGCCTCTGCACACCCTGACACTCACCCCAGTCACTAGCACGAGGGCGGCACACGCAGGGAGCACTGCGCCCTCCAGTCCAGCGAATCGTGGAAACTTGGGTGCAAAAGGTTTTAGGACAAGGGTAACAAACATTTAGCTCATTAAACCACTAGAAAGAAACACAAAAGAAACTGGTCCTTGCATGAATACTCTGGCTAATGTTATAAAAATCGTTCCCTTGAGGCTGGCATCCTCAGACCACCTTGGGATGCATTCCTGGCCTGGCAATGGTCACAGAAAGATCACGAGCTTAAAAGCATCTATTGCTCGGTCAGTTTTCAATTTGGAAAGCTGCATTGAATACCTGAGTGTATTCCTAAATGAGGATGCACCACCACGGAGCAGAGACTGGAAAGCTATGTGTAAGAAACTCAGCTGCCCAGTCAGTGCTTCCATGAGACAGCTTCACAGCCTGTTTCATATCCCAGCCTGTCAAAATAAACACCGCATACCAAGCTGGTCATACCAGCTGAAGTTAGCATCTAAGCTGGAATCATTAATGCCTGAATAATCTGCCCTTTCTGAAAAGGTCCCAATTCCCTTGAAAACCCCAGCACAGCCTGGCTGGTCCACTTCACACCATGTCTTAGTCACTTGCTAGAATTTCATGCCCTTGAGTGTTTTTAATCAAGGAATCCCAAAGGGATCCACTCCTCACCCTTTATTCAGGCATTAGATTTTTGGCTCAAGCTACTCATCCAAGTTTCTTCAGTAATAAACCTCCAGAAGGCATTTAAAAATAAAACAGAAGTTGGCTGCAAAGCCACTGCTCTTTTGAGAGGGGGGGGTCAGGAAAAAATAGATGCTTTCATAGACAGGAAGGAGAGAGCATTGCTATTCAAAGCCTAATGAAATATTCTCGGTGCAAACAATCATTTGCCTCGCAGGCTCCCTGCCTGCAAGCTCTCCAGCAAAAGCCCAGCTGTAGGAGGGAAGTGTGCCCGCGCAGCCCATTGATCCCGGCTCACACTGCTGCGTGTGTTGGACCGCGGCAGCGGACAAGCATCCCCTCAGCACTCGCAGGGGAAGTGAATGTGGGAAATTCTCCTCGGGGTGGGACAAGCCCTGAGAGATGACATTCACATCCTCTCGTACAAGCCTTCACCAGGACTTGGAAATTTCTCATCGAGTCAAAGTTGAAAAGCCCTACTTTTTGCAGAGCCAAATGAGGAAATAGCCAAGTATCCAAGAGTTTCCTTTATCTTGTGGTTTCCTTATTCTGGAAGGAGATTGCTTAATGACTTACTGAAATTCATTCTGCTCATAGAACAGCTATGACAAAGGCTGTCTTACAAAACAGCTTCCTCTGCTCTTTCCTGTAGATGTCTGCGCTACAGTCAAGTGTTCAGATTAGTTCAAGGAAACAAGTTAACTCTGCTAGTTAGTAAAAAATAAAGGAATTTGATAAGGACACATGCCTAGTTAAGTACTTTAGTGGTTCAAAACCTCAACTTTACACTATCCTTTGAAAGAGGAAAGGGCTGTTTTCAGAGTTTTTCTTTGGGCTTTTTTTTTGTAGAAGATTGCTGCAGTAATTATAGGCTTTAACCACTCTTTGCAAGAAAAAGGAAGTGCCAGAGGCATCTATGGGGATTGAGAATATTGCTTCCACCAACAGCCTGGAGCTTTGCCTTAAAAAAAAAATCATCTTGGCTGTATTAGCAGCAACCAGTATACTCTCTCCTTACTCAAACCACAGTGTTTTCTACAGGTACGTTACTGGCCAAGTCAGACCAAGCTGGCTCCGTTTCCTCAGGACCAGGCTTGAATCTTCTACAGTTTCAGAAATTCATAACATCCGAGTGCCCGGTGGCCTTGAAGGCAGCTACACAGCAGCATTTGATTTAACTTGGAGCAGTGGTGAGCTTGCAGGAGCAGCCTTCAACGCAGGTCTCGTTGTTACCATCTTGTTCTTTGAAGAAGCGCTGTGGTGATACAAACCCAGATGGAGCAAGGTGGAGGACATTAAAATAGATGCTGTGAACAGCAGGGTGTGTCCTTCCTGCTGTTTAAGAAAGTATTGTTTATTACTTCAGCACATAAACTGTGACGGTGACAATTTCAAGCAGATGCTATAAGAACCCATGCAAAAGGACTGGTTTACATCACCAATACTGACGACTGCAATGCCTAAAATACATAAAAATCAGCCAAGGTCCATGTTCCACGTATTTCCTGTGGAAGTCAACATAGTAAGAGTCTCAACATATAGACGGTCAATATCAGAGGCCAGGATTTCATCTGTTCGTGCAGCTTTCATTCTTCACTGCATTTAAAAAATATTTAGACCCTATCTTCCAACCTCATTTGAGTTGTGCAGATACGCTGAAGTCACTAAGTCCTTAAAATAGCTCCTAACAGAAGAGGGAGTCGCAGCTCCTGGGCCACTTTCTGCTTGACTGAGAATCTCTTCAATATCTAGAGCTAGGCATGAACTATTTTTCACTAGCAAAGTTACCAAAAAGGACTTGACATTCATAAGGAAAGGGCATAACCTCACCAGTAAGGAACAACATGTTTTGCCAAAAATAGAGGTAAGCAGTTTAACGAGGCACCGAAGGTCTGATCACAGCACAGGTAAATCCAGCTTCACAGCCAGAGGAAGCTTTGCTCTAAGACAGTTTCTTTTCAAAGCTCAAACTTTCTGTCCTAGATTTCCTGGGGCACAAAGTAATCACTATTCTGGATTAACCTGAAGGAGACTAAAGCTATTCTTGATTCTCTAGTTGGTTTTGATAACCTACTTGCGTTTTGAAAGATGAATTACCTCTAAATTGCAGAGGCATTTTCTGAAGAGGCTGGCACACAAGCTCCTGAGTGTGTTCGATACCTTATGTAATTCATCTGGCAGTTACTATAGGAACAAACTTTCACTGAAGTTGCAGCGATGCTCTGAGAATCACATGGCATTTTTGGACCCTTACTTTGCACCCTCTGCCGTACACCGCTCACCACACAGGCTCTCAGTTTCACAGGTGGGTCAGTCCAGCTGGTACAGAAGGTATTAAAGCTGTCACGGTTTGATGAGATGCCCTCTGCTCGGAGGATTATCTTTGTTATCTATTTCTGGCAGAGAGACATGCATCCGTGTACGTGACTCAGAGCTCTGCGTATCTTTTCTTAAAGGGTATCTTCCCACAGCTCTCCTAAGCACAAACTAGTTCCAGAATAAGTCCCAACTGGAAAGGCTGATGTTTTTTTCCTCGCTTTGTAGCTTGAATGGGAAGTTACAGATTATTCAAGCAGGAGAATGTGGGGTCAGGCTCACGGCTAGACCGAGTGCGTTCCCTCCCAGCCAGAGGCTTACACCACAGCAGCACTGCTCAGACCTCTCAGATGAAGATCACTATGGGATAAAGCCAGTCTCATGGACAAAATTAACTTCTAAACATTTACACTCACTTGAAATTAATACTGCTTTGTGCACAAGACTATTCAGATCTGACTTTAGAAGAACAGAACAGCTGAAAAGCAGTGGAGAAAATGTAGCACTCATTAAGATAACTGCAGAACATTGTGACTGCAGCTATGAATTAAAATGAGTATACAAGCACATATGCATCCCCTCTGGCAAGCTTCCATTACATAAGACTGAGCTTTTTCCTAATAAAAGATTTTCTAAGACAAGCTGAGAAGCTTTAGTCCCACAGCTTTGGGTTTTGAAGCCTACTGCAGACAAACAGTACACATCACTACCCACTGCTCAGTGTTCCCATAATGATCATTTCTTCATCACATGCAGTTGTCCTAGGCAGCTATTTTAAAAGTTACTCTCCATATTGCTTTTACTGGGTGCTGGTGTGGGCTGGGGTAGAGTTAATTTTCTTCAGAGTAGCTCATATGGGGCTGTGTTTCAGATTTGTGCTGGAAACAGTGTTGATACAGCCCTGCTGTCTTGGGGATGGCTAAACACCTGCCTGCTGATGGGAAGGAGTGAATGAATTCTTGTTTTGCTTTGCTCACAAGCATGGCTTTTGCTTTACCTGTTAAACTGTCTTCATCTCAACCCTTCTGATTCTCTCCCCATCCCACCAGGGAGGAGTGAGCGAGCGGCTCTGTGGGGCTCAATTGCTGGATCAGGTTAAACCACAACATACCAAAAGGAAATTCAGCTGAAATAGTCTGCTGATGGAGGAGTTGAGTCACAAAAGATTTTTGTTGAATATTAGCAACATGTTTTATATTAATACTAGTCTGGTCAGACTAAACCAACTGTAACAAGCCAACTTCCCCATTTCACTGGAAATCATCCTCCCTTAACTGCACCTACTCTAACCCCAAGCTTTTTATCCTGCTCTTCCTGCTTCCCATCCAATGTTTAACCACCTCTTAACAGGTATTTTCAAAGTTCTACTCCTCTTTCAGAAAAGACTGCTTGAAGAATTAGATCTAGGTTCGTGTTGTGTTCGGCAACAAATAGTCTCCCATATAAGCACTAAAATTAAAAGAAGGGGTTGACTTCAGCACAGAATCCACAGTTCTCACAAGACACAAGGGATGAAGGGAAGAGTCAGACAAACCAGGAGGAGCACGGGGCAACCTTAACTGATGGACAGACACAGCAGTCCTCGCTGGTGCTCCCTGGGGAGGAACCTGCCGTTCCGACGTCAACAAAACTGGATCCAAGGAGCCTGTTGGATATAGGACTGGAGGAGCAGAGGGGAAGAGTTTGGGAGAAGGAGAGAATCAAAGAGAATTAGCTGTATGTTACACAAGTTCAGCACAGAGCTTTAGTCAGAAATGCAGAGGAGAATCCAGTTAATCTAAGTGTTGCTCAACACAAAACATCTTCCATCTACTGAAGACATCTGAACACTTAGGTCAAGTCCAACTCACCCAGATTGCCACATCCTTTAATCTACGTTCTGTAGTTCAGCAGCATATCTTCCAACAGATACTCAATACAGTCAGACTGCTCCACAGCCATGCTCTCTTACACACACAAAACTACAACGGCAACACAACTGCCCTCAGAAGGCCCTTTGCCATGAGAAATGCACTGGTAGAAGAGATTCCACTCTCACTCATCAACAGCTTCTCTTTTAAGGTGTTTTGCTCAAGCAATTCATAGAGCAAAGGCTTTCAGATAAAGAGGATTATGATAATTCAGCCACGCTGGGCTGAAGGAGATAGCTGCATCGCTGCAGACAGTTCTGTTTGTGCCTAACAAACCTGGATTACATCCTGAGAGGCTGCCACCGAGCTCCTGAGTCCTGTTTTGTTCAAGTAATGAAGACACCTCATGTACACCTAGAGTTCTCACTCCTGAGCCCCCTGCCAGAAGGCAGTCTAGCCACGCTCTGCTTCAGCGCAGGATGTGCTTACAACCCGTCCACCTGCTTTTGATCAGATCCCCCAGTTTACCCACAGTTACTTTGGGCAAAAAGTTTGCAACGCAAAGAGGAAGAAGCAGGCGAGAGATCTCGCCCAACTTCCTCCAAAACAAGAGCCTCTAACCACTGCAGTGTTTACAGCATTTATTGTTGCAGAAGCAAAAACTATCCTGAGCTTTCTTTCCCAGTTTCCTTGTCCATTTTTCCCCTCCAACAACATAGACCTGGGACATTAGTAGCTGTCTAGGGAAGCCTAAGGGAAGCCATCACACTCATGCTTCTGCGGTTCTCCTTTCAGGCTCATCTGTGTAGCTCTTATTGAAAAGTTATGCAGAGGAAGCATGTGAAAGCAACCAAGAGTGTGTTTGCTACACTGGTGCCAAAGCACGGGGCCCAACCAGCAGCCAGCAGAGAGCTGATGTTCCTGGAAACTAGACTTTTACCTGAACACAGTTTCTGTAGAGCGTGAAATCAGGTGGGTACGTACCAGCCCTGCAGCTCACACTAACAGGTACTGTAATCCTGTTCAGTTCTGTATAGAGAAGTGGAAAAAAAGACAGCAATGAAACCCAGCAAGTAGTTAGGTCATTGGGAACAGGCATAATGGAAGTGTGGGTGGCATCTGCACAGCCTCTGTGTCATGAGAGCTTTGAAACGCTCAGATCAAGCAGCAAACCACTACAAAATTCAGTAACTGCACCAGAACAGATGGTCAAAAGGAAGTGTTTGATTGCAACAGTGTCATGATAGGTGCTGTTATGAGCTGCCAGGTTCTTTCTCTGCCTTCAACTTTGTTGAAACTTGTGCAAAAATCCTTGTGATCTTGAACGTGAACTGACGAAAGAAGGAGCTGGCATAAGAAACACCACCTGCCACCACCAGCCAGGCCCCCAGCACCATTTACTAAGTGAGCAGATCTCAGCCTTGACCTTGGCAAACAACTAGTCACAAAACTGTACACAAGGTACATCCTCCGTGTATCTCAACTAGCACAGCCAGGCTGGCAGTCTGATAAAAACAGAGCAACAATCCTCCGCACAGAACAGCGGCTATTCCTTCAGGTGGGACTGGAAATGTTGAGGTAAGCCAGCTGGAGCTAGAAAATACCATGGGGCCTCTCATTAATGCAGACTTGCACAGAGTTTGAGTTATTAAGAAGCCATATATCAAATAAAATGTGCTCTTTACACTGCACATGTGCAGCTGGGGCTCATTTCCACACAGAAAGCAGAACATCACAGTTACTTTCAGCAGCAGTAAGAACATCAGGCCTTTCCTGCCCTTGCTGCAAACCAGCTCCAGTGCCTTGCTGGGAGAACACCACATGAAGCCACAGGAACCAAAATGCATCCCAGTATGATGCTTTGACTGGGACCAACTACCTGGCTGGAGAGCTTGCTGTATACACACCTCCTGCAGCCAGGAATTCTGTATGCTGCCCTCAAGAACGACATTCCACATCTCCATGAATCTCATTAGTACAGTAGATAATTATTTTGCCAGATAACTCAGTACAACACAAGCCTGCTCTTCATGACTGATGCAACCTGCCCATCTTCCCAGACACCAGCAGCTTCCAGCTTTAGGGCCAATGCTGAACTTTACACTTTGATTTTTATGCATAATTAACCAGAAAACTGCATTTCCAGGATGTGCTATGGACGGGAGAAGCTATATAATCACATCAAAACAAGTACCCTGGAACTGTGATGAGGATTTGTTACCATATTGTGTCTCATGCCTCAAACGACAAGATAAGGCAGCTATTTTTGCCCTTGGTGCTGGCATTAGGAGACAAGAGATAAGCGATTTGCAAGTGAGAGGAACATTCTGCTCTCTGCCAGCACCACCATGTTCAACCTGCGTGGTCATCCAAAGCCAGGTGCGAAACATGTCTCGAAACACACCGTCTCCAAGATAAGACAGGTTGTTAATACCCCATCTCCAAGATAAGACAGGTTGTTACGATGGGGTTACTATGTTTTGAGGTTGTTTTTTTCAGAGCAGGCCTGAAAGCAAACCTTAAGAGCACCATTTTCAATGTTTTTCAGCAGTGCTCTCTGCAGTTTTTAGAGGTCAGACTGAGGTGATTAAGTCTCCCACTTAGAGATGGGCAACACTCAAAGCATTTCACTGTAGCAAGCTACAGAAAGGTATCTGCGTCACCACGGAACAAGTAGCAGTTGTTTTATTCATTTGGGGTTTTTTTCTCTTCTGGAGTTCAAACATTTGCATCTGACTTCCTCTCTAACCCCCTCCCACTCCTTTCTAAGAAGGTAACGATCACAAGATGAAATCAATATTAAGTGGAAAAGGAAGCACAGGACAAAATACAAAACTCCTCCAGTGGTACTTGGTTCCAGGAGAAAGCTACAGTTCCTTCCTCATCCTTACTCGCAGCACTTTGAAACACGGCTGGGATCTGATCCTCTGGCGATGACCTGCTGCTCGTGTGACAGCTCTGATTCACAGGATATCACTCCTCAGCTGGAATGCCCTCCAAAATTACGCAACGCCAGCTTTCCAGGTTCCTCTTAACACAAAACCTCTCCGAAAGAGCAGTCCCCACGCACGGCTCAGTGTTTCCCCGCTGAGCCCCGAGGTGAAGCCCCAGCCCAGGCAGAACCCAGACGAGGCTCCACCGGCAGCTCCGGGGTGGTTCTCCCCCCAGCTCCGGGGCAGAGCTGCAGCAGCGGGTCTGAGATGCCCCGGGAGGGGTGTCTGCCAGCAGCACCGCACGGCTGCTGCCCCCCGCAGCGCACGGAACTCCGCTGGAGCCAAATCTGGGCTTTGGTTTGTTTTTTGTTCCGAACACCAACCGCCTGCTCAAACTTGTGCTGTGAACCCCCAACCCGCCCGGCTCCCCCGGAGCTCTCCCTGCGCGCTCCCGGGGGTGGCGCGGGGCCGGGCCTGTCCTCCCGGAGGGGCCGTCCCTCCTC
>NW_010127814.1:5831-42361 GCF_000699245.1 Pterocles gutturalis | reverse complement strand
ACCTCGCCAGGACCTGCCACAACCCTTCAGCAACATCCGTTCTTTCCTCAAAGCGTTTTCTGCGCCTCTGTGCCCTTCTCCGTAACGGCGAGGGGCTGGACAAGGCAGCCGCCGGCGCACAAGCACCCCCTCTGCTCTGAGTGTGCTCCTGCCCTGCCGCCTCACCCTCCAGACCTCTCTCGGCTCTGCCAAAGCGGGCTAAGAACCAGGGCGAGCTTCTGAAAGAACACGGCAAACTGTTTATTCCTAAAACACGGGAAAGGGATGGATTTGGTAGAGATCATGGAGGGGGAGAGGCAACACACACCAGGGAAATTCAGGTTGAAAAGAAAAATCCTTTGGTTTTGTTTTTGGGCATTGGAGCAACACAGGGAATCCTAAACAGAAATTCAGTTTAACCCCGTGGGATGTTCAGGAGATTCAAGACAACCTATATACTGTACACACCAGAGGAGGCACTTTGCACTCTATTAACACAGAAGGAAAGAGGGCAAGTTCTACTAACAGCTTCTGAAAATTCTTACCTGGTCTTTTGGGCCTTACCTGTCAGTATCAGAAAACAGCAAAAGTAAAGACACAAGTTAAACGTTTCCTCACAAAAATTTAAAGAAATACGAACGCCCCAGTAACTACTTTGGCTTTCATTTATTTAGATCCAACAATGAGGTATTTTAAGTATCTGGACCAGCTACACACCCCAGCCATGCTCAGGTATGTTCTTTAAATTAAAGATTATAACAACATTGAGGGGATATAAGCACTGTCCGTTTAAAACCAAAACCATTGATGTTTTAGAAGACCTTACTTGAAGTTTGCCTCTTTGCTGTGCTTTAGCTTCTTCTTCTGCATTACAAGTTTAAGACACTTAATATCCTTCCCCTTCAGAGAAACTGCTATCCTCACTACTGTGGCAAAAAGATCACCCACAGACTGTTCACGGGAGAATTTCCAGCAGTGTGTGAGAGGAGAGTCAGGGGTTATGTGAGAGACTGTGACCCGCAGAAGGGCTGCGGGTCACCCCAGAGATGCTGCTGGCTGATCTGAGCAGTGACCAAGATGGCAGAGGCCCCAAACATGTGCAAAAATGACCATCTCATTCAATCTTCAAAAAAAAAGCCAGAACTGTCCAGGGAACTACAGGCTATCAGTCTAATTTTGGTCCTTGGTAAAGTCACAGGAAGACCTATACAAAAGGAAAAACACTACAGTCTGTTTAGGCAGACAACTTAGATGGGTAAAAACTGGTTGGAAGATTGGCTTAGAGGTAATAGTTAACTGGCTTTTATTCTACCAGGACCACAGTAACAAAGTGGAGAACTACAGGGGCCCAAACTGTGACCTGTCCTGCTTAACAACGTTATCAATGACCTGGCAGGAGGCACTCTTGTCAAGTTTGCAGGTGACACCAAACTGGGGAGAACAGCTGATGCACTGGAGAGCAGGGCTGCCACCCAAAGGAACCTGGGCAAGGTGGAGGAATGGGGTCTTGTGCAGTTCAGCACAGAGAAATGCCAAGCCCTGTCCCTTGGAAGTCAGAGCCCTTGGCAGTGGTCCAGGCTAGACACCGCTTGCCTGGGCCGCAGCTCTGCAAAGAAGTCCTTGTGGTGCTGGGGGACAGCAAGCTGCACAGGAGCCACCCTGGGGCTGGCAGCAGAAAAGGCCAGCAGCATCCAGCGCTACAGTAGAACGGACACAACCAGTAGACAGAGGGAAGCATTTCTGAGAACACACCTAGGTAACATACTGATTCCTCTGGTTTGGGCTCGCCAGTCCAGGATGTTGCCAAACTGCAACAAGCCCAGCAGAGGCCCACCAGGATGCTCGAGACTGGAGCACCTGCCCTGCGAGGGAACCCTGAGGGACAAGGCTGCTTCAGCCTGTAGAAAGGAAGGCTTTGGGGGCACCTCAGATCAGCCCTCTCCTGCCTACAGGACAAGACAAGACAAGACAGGCTCTGTCATGGTGGCTGGATGAGAGACCGTGGGCACAAGTGGAAACAAGACAAGTTCAGAGTGGAGATAAAGGGAAACCTTTCTCCCTATGGGGACACTGCAGCAGCAGCGCAGGCTGCCCTGAAGCACTGTGAAGTCTTTGTTCTTGGAGGTTTTCAAGACAGACTGCCCAAAGCCCTGAGCCACATGGTCTGACCTCCTCACTGCTTTGAGCAGAAAGTCAGACTAGAGACCCTCAACATTTCCTCCAACCTTAACTGTGCTGTGACACTGACTACAGTGTTGTCAGGCTTCAACCAAAAACTGGAAGTCTAGTGAGCTCTTTAACCTTTCATATACACTAATCTTACCTGTTAATTTAATAGGTGACCAGAATCCTACAACAAATCCAATTTGTAAGCTGACAGCATCTTTGCAAAGCCCTTCTCATGGAAGAAAAACACAGAAAAGTTTGATACATGGTATCATGTTCCACTCTTTTGCAGAGTGGGGAGAAGGGCCTTTTTAAGAACCACAGTACTGCCTGTTAGCTGTGCTGATCAGAGTAACATAGGGAAGTGCAACCCTTCAAGGAGCTGACACAATAACAACAAAACAGATTCATATGTGCCAGAGCTCAGTGCTGCTCCACCTGCAGTCGCTACAGAACACAAACTAAAGCAAAGCAGTACTAGACACAACACATATATGCTTTTTGGATCTAAACCTAAATTAATTCTTTTAAATATATGGCCAAAAATTAAAAAAAAAAAAAAATCAGCTCCATGGATCACAGAACTTATCACAGGTGGAGTATAAATGAGAAGACCTGAGTTCACCTATATCAGAGAAAACAGGAAGCAGATGTTCTGCTGGCATGCAGAGCTGTAAGAGAAGCCCCATGTTACCCTTAGCAAATAAAATTGCCAATGCAACAGCAAAAGGTACGTCACAGCTCTTAAAAAATGCAGGATGTGAGATTTTCCTCACACCACCCAACTCATTAGCAGACCCCTGATGTTTGCTTTTAAAAAGGTCTGCCACATGTAGTCCTCATGACAGGGATCACTGAAGTTCACTGCACTAATGGAGGACTTGATTCTTGTGTAAGTAAACTGATTAAAACACAGTAGCATGTACAAAGTTCTTTGTTTGAGAAGTGGTGGATGAAACAGCTGTTAATCCTCCAGTCTTCTCAGGAGGGAGGGAGGGAACGTTCAGAGAGAGTGCAGTCAGCTAGCAAGTATGCTCTACAGCAGTCAGACAAGGTGATGCGAAAAAGTTTCCGAGGTGGCTATAAGTTACAGGAGTCTCATACTTTAAAGAACAAGTGGAAGGGACTGCATTAAATACCAGACCTTAAGATTAACTTTGAAAACCCCAACATAGCATTTCCATCACAGACAAATCCTCAACGGTTTGAGGAAGGCTCACAACGAAGAATGACTACCACACAATCAGTTTAATTACGGACAACTAAAAAGCAGCTTTTTTTAGGTTTGCCAGTTATTGGGCATTATTCTCCCAACCCACACTAGCCCACTGTTATACAGATTCTCAGTGTTTGGAACTTGGTGAGAATCACCATCTCATCTGGTTATTGACCTCAAGACTCTGCATTGTCCAACATCCAGAAGCAGAGAAATAGCAACTGATCAGCCCCACCTGTGAGTCATCATCTTGTGCTCCATCCATGCTAAGCTACAGTGTCTAACCTACATCCATCACAGCCTGGGTGAAAACAGATGTTAGTGGGAAAATGAGAACTACTAGGGGAGGAAATATGAGATAAAATTTGACATTTGACCTTTCTGTTCTTCACTTAAAAAGACTCTATCTATATGAATTTAAAACTCTCCTCAACTAAATTAGTAACTACATATAAAAACATTGCAATAAATCAACATGTTAAGACCCAGCAGAAAGGCTGCCTTCTTTCACAGTTGCACAAAGTCTACACACTTCCTTGTTTTTCCTGCTGTACTGTCAGCCTTGTGGCCTATAATAAAAGATACTAAAAGCCACCCTCTGCAGAAAGTTCTTCTGCCAATGCAAAAATTGTCCTTTGCTTTGTTTTTCTACCTTCTCTTTCCTTTGCTAGTCACAATAAGTTTTCAGGTATTCTAAATACACCAAAGAAGAACTCTTATCTGTACATGTGGTAAAACAGCTTTACATACAGCAGTACTGCAACAATACAAGTCTTAACATACCCTACAATGTTAATAAGAATCCTAGAAATCTTTTTAGATTCCCCCTGGGGAAATGCCAAGATTAACAAAAGCATGAGAGGATGGCTACTGGCTGAAGGAAACCTCCATTTCCCTTCTTCCTTCCTCCTACCCATTCCCTTTCTCTCACTCTGTGCCTCCTCCCTCCTGCAGCACAGAAGCAGTAGATCAGATACATATCTACTGTATTTTATTATCTACTGACAATTATATACTGTATGTTCAGTCTCAATTTATCGCTTTCCTGCAGCTGCAAGATTACATCAGGCAGAAACCTTTTGACTGGCTGGGCTACTACAACCTTTCGGGCACACGCCAGCACATGTTGACTACCAACAAATATTGGGGACCACAAGACCTCATTTCAGGATGTCAGGACACAGGGATCAAATCCAGTTCTACCCTGGATATGAATAAAAATCCATGTGCGTAACCTGTCTCTTTCCTAGCCCAGCCTTTCCACTTCAATAAAAAGTGAGGAAAATAAGAATTTTCCATGCTCTTCCCTGTTACACATTCTATTTTACTTTCTGTTCTTCACAAATTTCAACATAATTTTTTTAAAAATTCTCTCAGAAGATGGATACGTGTAGTTCAAAATGAAAAAGCACAATAATTCATACAGTACCAACACTTGCACACAAATCCTGGGCACAGTAAATTAGCACAGTCAGTGAAAAAGATTTAAAAATGGTTTGCTGTCACACTGCTGCATTCTGGCAATATGTCATTATCTGGATCAGTGTGTGCATTTCTGGACTTTGCTGAACTCTCTGCACACCATACGATGCTGGATGGTGCCAGAGGACCAGCTGGTGTCATGAACACTAAGTTCAGATTTGAAGTGACAAAGAAACACCTCTGGTAATGATGTTCACTTGTCCTTCTTAAGGCTTTAGACAGTTAAGACAATGGCAGTGCAACAATCCTTGACTTACACAAGACAAATCACAGCAAAGTCATCTGTCATATAAACCTGCAGACTCTTCAACACATTTGTTGCAAAAATTCGAACAAGGCAAGGGATTTTCTCACTACAAGCAGAAGACCACCAGCTAGGTAAATGTAATTCTACTGCTGCTTCTGCCACAGAGTGGCTCTGTTAGAACACTTAAACATTTCAAAGATAGATGCTATTTTACATACCCAACATGAGACACTGGCATGTGATTTAGAGAAGAACTAGTCACTGCTACAGTCAACATTACAGATCCATAAAGGGAATGGATGTCATGTTCTATGAAGCTAAGAATCCTGGAAAATAAATGAATTCTGGAGGAAAAAAATGAGTATGAGTCTGAAACTGGACATAAAGTTATTACACAGTGTAGATGTCTAGCTACTCTATCCTTTGTTCCATAACTGAAGAAATTTTAAAACCTCGCAGATATGTGATTAAACAGAATTCAGCATTTGTGAGGTACTGACAGAGTAGCCATGACTGCCACAGAAAGACCCATAAAACTGCAGTCAAGGTGGACTTTCTGAAAGCTTTCTACAAACTTCTTCAAACACTTATGAAAATCAAGTGGTCGTGACAGAACAAGAAAAGCCTTGTATAGACAAGTAATGGGTTAGTGGCAGGAAACAGACGGTAAGAGTAAATGGTCAATTCCAGCAATGGAGGGAGGCCCCTTGCAGAATATCTCAAGGGTCTGTGGTGGATCTGCTGTGGCAAAGGTGAACAGTGAGCAACATGCAGTTATTCAGAACAGTACAGACAAAAGAATCATAGAGGGACACTGTGAGACTGAATGGAAAGCAGAATGGCAGGGGACATTCAACAAATAAAGTAATCTACATGGAGGGGAAAAAAACTGCAGTCTTACTAAGCTGATAGGGTCTAAGCTGACCATTATATTAACCAGGAATGACATTTTGTGTTATGACAGTCCCACAAAAACAGCAGTTCAGTCCTTGATAGTCCTCAAAAAAATAAATCAAGTATTAGAATTAAGGACAGGAACATCATCGAGCCGTTATATAAATCTATGTTTCAATCTAATCATGTTTATACCTAACATGAATAATGTTAGGTATACTTTTATTCCTCTTATGTCCAAAAGGTAACGGAACTGGAAAAGGTTCCTAAAAAGACAAAACGGATGATCAAAACATAGAATAGCTTTTCCTTCAAGAAGCAGTCTAAGCAATCTTAAGTTTTTCATTCTGGAAAAGAGAATTTTGGAGAGGTCTGACAAATTTATGAAGATTTAAGTAGGTTCTAGAGGGTGGTGGTACCAAGTAACTGCACAATGTATCTCCCAGTACAAGGATTAAGAGCCATTGAATTAAAGTCATTGGAGATAGCTTCAAAAGGACAACGGGTGGTTTATCATGTAACTGGTAGTTCACCTGAAGAACCACCAGCTCATTGACAAAGGAGGCTATGGGTTCTGCCTGACTTCACAAAGAAACTGGACATATTCAGAGATGAACAGGTACAGATGTTAATAAGGACATAAACCACAACTATCTCTGAAATCGCCTGTACTGTTGAAAAAAAAGTTGAAAACATTTACAATACCAGGTAACAGCAGCACACACACTTTCCTGTTCTAACTCCTCCATGGCGTTTATTTAGGGCTATTGCAAAACACGTTGCTGGTAAAGAGACTTATTTGGACTGAAACAATATGGCCATTTTTGTGTTCTTGTTCTACCTTCAGAAAAGTTCTCAAATAGCAGAAAAGTACATGAGGCAACACTACCTAACTTTGTTTTTCTCCACAATTGTTAACAGCAGCTAATTAAATTACCACCACCCATCCTGTGCAATGAATGACTCATAGGTCTTATGGGGAAAGGAAGAGGGAAAAACAAAGCTATGTAAGTAATTAAAGACTATACCAAAACACACATGAAACACAGAAGGCAGATTAGGCAGGATTAACTTGCGTGTACATTTCCCAATCTATGACAGCTTGGCTTTGCCACCAGACAGCTCTGTTTCTAAAAACACCATAGATAAATTTCCAATGGTCTGGACAAGTTTGATATCTTGTGATGGAGAATGCCACTCACACATGAGAATCAATGGAATGCAATGGATTATGTGAAGAATCTCACCTGCTTCTCTGGAGAGAGACAACTGCATAAACTACCAAAGACAGTGCTCTAAACTAAACTGACTGAGCTTATACTCAAGCAGATAGGGAGCACTCAAACTATACTCTAGCAGCTAAGCCAGGCAGCCTTACCTCTCTCCTTCTATTCCAGGCAGATGAAAGGTGCATATGACCATAGCTATAGATGTTATTGAGCAAGAAGATGCCAGCACATTGACATGGAAGCGTTTTGTCATCAGTACTGGAACACCACACACTTCTGCAAAAGTTACTTTGGATCTCGTGGACTGGATCATAACGAGAAAGTGATGGCTGATTATATGTTAAAACTAGGCTGAGTTTACTAATGGATGCATCTGCCCAAGGGGAGATGAGATTTATTTTTTTTTTAAATCTTGGGTTCCTTCCTAGGACAGAACCTTCAGAAGAGAGCAGAAAATGCTAAACAGGGCTGAGTAAGTATACATAGACTGCAACTTCACAAAAGCTTATAGTATTTAGGGACAGACATTTTGGGATTCTGTTTTAGTAGGTAGAACAAAACACTGATTTCCATATAAGTTTCTATGCCTGATGTTGGCTGCCAAGAAAATGAACAAAGGAGAGTTGAAGTATATATATATATAGGACTATAAAGTACAGTTTGTAGGTTATATTGTGAAAACCTGAGATTTAATGTCTTCTCTAAAAATGTTTGCTGTTCAGTGCAAATATGATTTCAATACTCACATAAACATTTAATTCTTCAAATGCCATAAAATTCTTACCTCCAAAACTATCTTGTAGCATAATGTTCTCCAATGTTTATTAAAAGGAAGAATAAAATCTGAAATGTAATGTCTCCCTGGTTTTTGAAAAAGATAATCCAGGAGCATCCAATTCAGCACCTCTACAAAAATTATTAATTTTGCTCTTTAGTGTCACTATTCTAAGAAAAGAGTCCCAAATGCTCAGTGGCCTCTAAAATCAGATATTCAGAGAGATTTTTAAATTGTCAGGTTTTTTGTTTTTAAAGAGAGCAGGAGACATTTTATTTCCAGAGCATTTTTAGAGAAGAGATGGGAAAAGGCCTCTGTCATGCTTTAGGTAAAGGAACAACAGTTATTTATCTAACTGCATCACTATCACATTTTTGGCATCCATGTTTGCTTTCTGCTAAAGAAAAGAAAGGGCTAGTAAGCTTTACCCAGTGACAGCAGTCTGCTTTCCTGAATTATCATAGCTTTGTCACTTCTCATTTTGCATGTCAAGCTAACACCCTTGAAGTACTTTGCTGAGTTACATACACAGACATGCACTCACACAATCCCACAGTTCTGGCCTTCACGTGTAGTTATTTCATTTAGTATGCATTCATGCTGCACCGGTCATTTATTTCAAATCCACTAGAACATGAAGCATTTAATTTCTGAATGTGTGCAGACTTCTCCCTTGCAACGTACCCAGTTCCTGAGTTTCATTAACTTTCTGCATTGAACTGGTATATAGGAAATCTTTGCATAACAGTTTAGACAACTATATTGATTTACAACTGAATTGGTTTACACACCAAAACTATGTCAGACCATGTTTTTATAACACTCAATTTAATGTCATCTGCAAGAGCCCACTTCCTGTACTGAATTACAGCTTTCAAATACTATATTGATATCATAACTTACGCCACAATCTACTCAACTTCTGCATGCCTACTCATTTAGCATCTGATGAAAGACAAAATAGCATTTTAATATTATTTTTTATGCCCAGAGCCCATCAGTTAACAGATTCAACAATATCAAGCAAGATTTGAAGTCTACGTAATTCACAACAGCTACTGAAGTACTTATATTTACAGGGAATAATTATGTACCTTTTGCTGGCAACAGCTCAGCCACTCCGGGACAAGGAAGAAAACCTTTACACCCACATCCAGAAACTGCAGTTGTTTCTCACTCTCCTTACCTGGAAGCAACAAGCTGCTACTAGCAGTTAAAATTTAGCTAACTAACCATTGGTAATCTAAGCGCTCAGTAGACAAGCACTGGAGAACGGAGAGGATTATTTGAAGCCAGACACAGACAAAAGACCAACTAACTCTGCAAATATTTTTTTTGCATAAATTTAAGGAGAACAGGTAATTTGCTTCTTTCAAAGTCTCCATGAATTTCTGGAAGAGGCTTGGAGACATTAGGAAAAAGAAACTAACTACACATTTAAAGCTACATGCCCACTTGAAAACTAAGGGTAGAGAAGGACCACACAGTCTCCCAGTATCCAAACCCACACTCTAGAAGGGACAGGGCAATAGAGAGCATTTTTCACACAGGGAATCAGCAGTTTATAATCACCCTCCCAAACTTAGCAGGATTTTTCTCAGTAATTTTACATGAAAACACATACACTGTGAGTGGCAGTCTCTTCTGAGTTTTAATAAGCAAATACTGTTTTGCAACCATAGTGTGTCAAGCCATCAGTCAACATTCATGTGGTATAGAATCATGCAATCTTCACGGGACAGCTCTGTAGGATGTGGGTTTTTGTGACCAGTCATGCAGCACACACAGTGAGCAGCAAGACAACTCAAGCAGACAGTGTTCTAACAATGCGTACTATGAAACAGTCAAATTAGCAATGCGCCAGCATTAGCCAAAATAATGACTGGAGCTCAGGCAGAAAAAATGGATCGTGTTCAGCTGAATAATTTGCTTACAACGAATATCGTCACTGCTTAATTTTCCAAACAAAGTGCAATTATGCCATAGCTAAAAGACAGAAATGATCACCAGAGTATTCAATGCATTAACCTGGATGCCATTAATTTTACTCAAATATTACTATAAAACAGACCCCGGGACTTCAGTTACACTAAATTACTTCAGCCATCAGGAGAGTCAGTGAAACGGCACAAACTGAGAATGGCAGTATAAGGGCATCATCACCCAAGTTCCACATTTAGGGCACAGAGCAGGTAAAATACGTTGCCCAGTGGGCAAACCACCTCCCAGTGTACTGGCAATGAAAAACGCAACAAACTCCGGACAGTCTGACCTCTGAAAAAACCAGCTTATTGATCTCAGATCTCCCAGTCAAGTTGACTCCAGTCATACGAACCAGAGACCAGGCAAGCACGTAAGAACATTGAGACCACTGTCCACCATTCTCCACATTCCTCCTAATGCTTCCGAAAAGGCTACAATAAAACTAACCAGCTGCTCAACACAGGAATAAGTATCTTACCCAAATACCATAGATGACCAGATAAACTGCCAAAAAATAATTTTTTTCCCCTCTCCCTCATTTTTTTTGTTAAATACAAAGCTACAATCATTATCAGATTTCATGGAAATGTTCTCTGAGGGTACATGTTATCAGCTTCTTAGAACCACAGCCTAAGAACCTTCAGGGAAAGTTTTTACTCACTATAGATTGAAGAAAAACTCTCCCAGCTCCCCACAGTAGATTAAAGATTGCCAGTATAAAAATCCCAAAGCCAGAAAACCAGCATTTCTCTGGAAAATAAAAAGGAGAAGATGCCAATGTTTTGAGCTTGCCAACACCAGAACAAGTGTTTGAGGACAACAACTTTCTCACTCAGGAAACATGGTAGAAAAAAAAAAGATAATAACTAAAGAACCACAGAAAACCTTTAGCAGTCAGTAGCTTCCAGAAGACCACCACTCCGGGCTTAGAAAAGCAATTGACTTAAAAGGAAAGAAAAAAAAAAAAGGGCAAAAGGGAAAAATAAAATACATAAATCACTAACACCAAGTGAAGCAAATGTAGAAGGCAAAGCACAAAGCCCTTATCAGCACTGACAGAAAAGGTGACCCTGGCTCCCCTCGAAGATTCAGATATTCATATGAAAGATACAGGCGTTATAAACTAGTCCTGACTAGACGGAGAAACCACTTGCGCTGAGACAAGATGGTCCATGGGAGAAAGATTTGGACAGGAAATTAGCAAATCTATATGGTTAGCCAAGCACAGTATTGCTGGGAGAATGATCTCAAATTTAAGCTGGAAAGGCAAATGGGTGGAAAAACAAACATTTCAGAGAAAAGCTAGTTAACTTTACAGAATAAGAAAATATAAAGCTTATAGGACAATACAAAAGAATAAAAATAAACAAAACCACTTGTGTGGTAACACCACTCGAAGTGAGAAACAATTATTCTGCTGACAAAAAAATAACTAAACAAAAAAACCCAACTAGGCCCAAATTCACACACAGTGTGTTTTAAGTCTGAAGACACCCCAGTGACTCAAAACTAGGCTGTATGAACAAGAGGTAATAACATACTGTCAACAAGATTGACAAGGATTTTTTCCTGCCTTCATACAGAGTTATTTCCCAAGTCCCCTAAAACAGTCAGTCTTGTTTTACTATTTCCTTCAGGTTACATCAACCATGATGTGTCCTCAAGGTAGGACAGTATCTGCAAGATAAAGATTATACAGGGAGTCAAGCATAGTCAGAAGTGGTTTCACATTCTGCCACTGCCCTTAAATCTCTGTCTATGGTACCTTCAAAAATATTTCCCTGTTGCTATGTAGAATTTTGAATATGGAACAGGCCACAGAAAAGCTACCGAGCAGGTACCTCTAAACAAAACAAAAATAAATGGTTTTAAAGTAATGAAGTGGTATTTGTTACAAGAGATGTACATGTAATTTGTGGGGACAACGTTCAGCAGACTTGAATTCACTTGCAAAACAGGAATGCTCTAAAATTACAGAATCTCTACAGTTATTTCATTAACATGATAAGTATGAGAAATCCCTGCTTCAGTACTGGATCACCTTCTTGCTGATCCATTTTTGATATTTTGTGAAGACTTCAGAAAAATCTTAACAACTCTTGATTAATAACAATGCATTTTAAAAACACCAAATTAAAAAAAAAAAAAAAACCCAAACACATTACTGTTAGCATAGAGAAATTACAATACCTTGGAAGAAGAGAGTTTTTTTGGGTTTTGGGGGTCTTTTTAAGGGTATGAATTCTTCTTAAGCACTGTCCGGAAACTAATGAAAGAACTCCTTCTAAAAGGAAACTACATTTCTCAACATACAAGAAGCTGTGTGTGAGAAAGCTCCACCAAAACAAGTTTGTATTGAATTATTATTTATATCTACATCCTGTTTAGCCATTTAGGAAAAAAAGTTTAGTTAATGTTTTGTAGACCCCTTTGTGTAAAGCTCTAAAAAGGCTCCTGCTAAAAGAAGGAGGGCCCCAGTACTTATATCCTCCAATTCACCCTGTGTAGCAACTCAGAACCTTCAACCTGGATTTCTCCAACAAAACATAAAGCCATCCTTATCGTTTCCTCATGAAGCAGTTTCTTCAAACAAAGAAATATAAGGGGGATGTTGAACTATAGAAAAAAACAGCCATGTTATTGTTTACAGGTCTATGTAACTTCATCACAATATTTTGACTGAGCTAAAAACAAGCTTTGCCAGAGAAGGGCATGTTTGTCAAGCAATAGGTCTGCAGAAGTGTTTTTCCACAGATTTCCACATGTTCCTAGGACTCATGACCTGGAGAGGCAGGACTGGGCACAGAGACCACCTAAGGACCCTTTTCTGGCTTAATTACAGCAGCAATGCACGGAAATATCATTGCGGTTTGCTTGCACTTTGGACACCTACTTGAGGTGGCAGGCTACCTCAAGAAGTTATGGCTTACATTCAGGTGATCCTCAGCTTCAGGCAAGGGCAGCACACCATGTCACCAGGATGTTCCAGCACACACATGCATGTCTCTCACAACTAGGTATTAGGTCTTTTAGAGCTTGAAGCAAACTTAATTACTCAAGTTATTCTTCAATGAAAATACATGCTTCCCCTTTACATGCACATTTCTGAGAGCAAGTGCAGTCTGGTTTCTGTCAACGACAAAATGAGAGAGTCCAGCCAAAGCAGTGCAGGAGATGAAAAGCACAAACGGAACTCCCTCCTCCACATGGAGAGAGCACAGAAGATAACAGCCAGCACTGAAATAAATTAACCAGCAGTAGTGCAGATTTACTTTTATTTCCTCAAACTTGAGGACATAAACTATTACAGCTGACCACTTTTCCTTCATGCCAGATTCTGGGAACCCTGGATAAGGAGACAAAATTAGTCTGAAGCATTTTTAGAGCACAGAAGGTACTCCAGATACAGACATTCATCAGGTACAAACTAGCATAGGACCTCTCTGGCTCTGTATCTAATTGCTTTTAATTTAATTTATTAGTATTGTTAGCTGACCAAGTAGAAGTACATACACTAGAATAATCCTGTATTTCACCTATTTCACCACAAGAAATATGATTTGCTGTATAACTTATATACTGTATTTCTTTAACAGAAGACCAAAACAAGCCTTATCTGCCAGGGCAGAGGTAAGGAAAAAAAAAAAGTGTCAGTTCCAAGAAACACACCAAGCCCAACCAAGCCTCAAAAATACCAAATCATAGCTGATAGGTTCTCAGCACACCGAGATGTTTCTTTAAATCACCTCAGTGACATAATCACTTGAAAATGTATTTCATTCTATTAAATCACCATTCTAAAGCATGCGTTCTGCTTTCAGGCATTTTCAAAAAAAGCAAGTGTACCATGCTGAGTTCTAAAACTATAACATTTTCTTTCACATTTACAGAGGTACTTCTAAGACATGAATTGCATTTAGCCATCTGTCAAAATTGTTAGATAATTGTCTCACGTGACACCACACAAAAGCAGCTGAGTCTTGCTTACTCAAGCTTTATTTTAAACAAAGATGCCATTCAAAATTAAATATTACAATAATATCTATCATAATAAATATATAACAATACATCTATCTCTGTTTTAATTCTACTGTACAGGAACTAGCCCAAAACCATATTATTTACAAACATTGCTCTAAAAAATGCCCGTAGAAATTTATTTTTTGGAAATTAGTTTTCATTCATGTATTTTTCATTTTTCTTGGTTTGGTTTTACCCTATTTTAAGCATTCATTCCACACTTCCACTGGGGGCATGGAGAAGCGTTTTTTAATTCTCCCTAAACAACTTGCTGCTTCTTCTCTTTGCTACAGAACTTCATTCCTCTTCTGATTTTTTGTTGGAATTTGTTTTAAACAAGGGGATTAACGTTAACTTTCCTGCAAAATGCTGCACTCAAACATTAATTTCACCACATAAAACAGTTTGGAACTGCTGCACAGAGACTGTATACAGGCACTTCAAAGTCAGGAGATTCTGAAACCAGCTGCATAGTCTCTTGCCTCTTAAACATACTGAACCAGCTGGGTTTGACATAGCTCAGCTTTGCCATTTTAATAGTGACAGCACGGAAAATCATGTTCTTTCACGAATATTGCTGTGTGCCCCTGCAGCTCACAGAGGCAATCCAAAATTGGTGAGGGAAATCAAGAAACTGTCCTCCAAGAAAAATTACTAAACTTCTAATAGATTTTTAAACTTCTAATTCAAACACTGTTGATAAGCAGGACCCCATAATTAACCTACAAATTAAGAGAAAACCTAGAAAATTGGTTACAATTTTGTAATCTAATGTTACCTTAACATTAAGTAGAAGGTCATACACTAGAATAATCCTATATTTCACCACAAGAAATACGATTTGAGGTACAACTCACATCTATATTTCTATAACAGAAGCGCAAAACAAGCCTTATCTGACAGGGCAGAGTGGAAGAAAAAAAAAAGTGTCCGTTCCAAAAAACACAGAAGCCCAAACAAGCCTCAAAAACACTGAATCACAACTGTTAAGTCTTCACAATGTTAACTGACTGTTAATATAACATTAAGTTTTGAAAGACAGCAAGAACTGTCTGAAGATCAAGTAATATCTGGAACATGACCTCTAAAATTATTTTCATCAGAAAACCACTTACAGTTGCAGATACCCGTGCTGTGCAGATACCCATGCTGTGTAGTTGAAAATCTTCCTGTCACAGTCAGAACCTGCATATGACATCAACTTCATAGTTTCCAAGATCAAAACAAAGATGCTTAATTTTTAAGTATCACAGCTCTATCTGTTTCATACACGTTAAAATACCCATCTTATTCACTGTTTTGCCTAACTCACTCGTTCACCTAACAGCCTTTTTGACTGCCACCCTTCAACTTTGTTAGACAATAACACAGCATTACTGAAAGTTGAAGCCAAGCATAATTTGGAATTTTGAGGGCAATCTAACTCAACTTATCCTTCAAAATATGCAGCTATTTGTCCATCAAGAAGAATCTGTCTCTTGGAAACATCTATGTTTGTGCAATATTTTTTGGCATTCTGATGGTGGTATCTGTTTCCTGGTGCACATGCTATGGTTACTGAAGGGATACGAAAATTTAAAATAGAGATTACACTTAATTTATTATGCAAACATAAAACAGACAGACAAGATACAGAATTTATTACAAATGATGTACCTAGATGAATATAAACAATTTTTTTTTTCAACTGGAATGTGGATTTCTGAAACCTATAAGAAACTACTTAAGTAAGAGCCTTTTGGATAAATTCCAAAGCAAACAAACATGACAGAAGAGAAACTTTCTAGAATCTGCAGATTAGTCTAAACAGAAACCGGCAGATAACAATAAGTAGAAAAGTGGCCATCTTAATTGTTTTAAATCTGTACTTTGTTTACTCCTCCAAATGCATCACCGCGATAAACCATTTAATTTCTTTCATATGAAGCAACAAACAACTGAACAAACACCTGTCATTTAGATTTACAGCTTAATCACCGTAGTAATATTAATGCTCATGCATAAAAAGCCTCACTCTCTCTAATTTAAGCAACAAAACATACTCCCACTGAAAGCCCTACAGGTTTTACCTCTTCCGAAAAGCTTAAACAAGCAGGAAATAGTTCTACTAGACTATAAATCCAACCAGGTAGATTGTCCTGAATCAATTTACAAGAGCCCTAGTGCGAACAGACAGTTGTTGACCTTTGGTGGCATGCAGAATGTTAATCAAACTTACAATTTCTTCAAATTTACCAGTTCTCAGCTGTACATAGAAACAGCATTACATTCCATGAAAATCACATACAATCACATCATTGACCCAACCTTATAAAAAGATTTCCAGGTTTTAAAAAGCAACTTCCTTATGATTAAATCAGAAATAGAATGAGTTCTCTCTGTAAAAAAACATAGCAAACAGTTGCACTGAAGTGAATTGGTCTGTGAGAAATACCAACAGTTAAGGCCTGAAGTCTAATTTCACAGCAATTCAAGTTCCCTGTTAACCAAATACCATCCAATGATCGAAGCATTTGCAATGCTTTTTTATTCAAAGTATACTATTCTTCAGGGAAGAGAATCTGGTCACTATAAAAATAATATCTTCCCAACTGCTACAGAAGAGGTGCTGAGTCACAACTGGTAAGTCTCTTAAGATGAGGAAAAAGAATTGCATTGAATCTGTTCAGTGGTTTCACTCATTGTTCTAGGAACATCCAGGTATATTTATGTTGTTTCTATTGTCCAACTAAAACCAAGTACTAATATCGCTCTAGCTTATCTTTTAAGAGTCTTTCCAGGTATCCTTGACAGAAGAGACCCTACCCAGAAAATTATCTTCATCAAGCAATTCAAGATGCTCAGCATGAAAATAATAAGCTTCCTCTGACTCCTGTTTCATTGAAGTAAGTAAGGCAAAACAACAAGGGGGAGCTACGTAGCAGCACCTCTGAATTGTAACCTGCCACACAAGTAACTCCTCACTCTGGTTGTAACTTCAAGATTCTGTATAGAATGACTCAACTGTTAATTTACAGAAGGCTGAAACAGTATGTGACAATCAACTTTCAAACAACAAAGGAACAGACTTTTCTCCCTGTTTGCTGTGTGAGAAACAAAAAAGAGCTTAAACTGTAACAAGAGAGATTAACAGGAGATTTAGGTTAGATCTTAGAAAAACAGCGTGTAGAAGAGTACGGCTAGTCAAGCTCAGAAAGTGATTGCCAGAGGAGATTATGGAATCTGCTGGGGTTTTTTAGAGAACCAGTCCAGTCAGAGCTGGTTTCGCCACAGCTCATCCTGCTTCTGAGCCAGGGATGATCTAGATGACTTTCACTCCTTTCAGTCCTATTTGTTATGATTCTATCATGCGAACATGAAAAACAGAATCATTTCTGCCTTAAGGCAGACTCTCTGTTTCTGAGGCTTCTTATAATTAACCAATGCATGCCATGAAATCTTGCATGAAATCAGCAATACATTAATCCATTAATTTATCCATCTATAAAACACTTTATTCAATTACGCCCTTTTTTAAAAAGGAGACATTTCTACCTTGACAATCCCAAAAAAACCATTGAAAAGACCTTTACAGAAAGACCTTCTTTGGCATCCCAAATAACTCTTGCAAAGGTCCACCAAGAATCAAAGCTTGCTCTTAAGGAATCTGTCTTCCATACAAAACACAGACATAATCATCAGAAAGTAACCAAAGTCAGTTTAAGAGCTAAGGAATACAAAAGTGCCCAGTGGCTAACCAGCAACTCTAATACCTGCAATAGTACAACATACTGACCATATTATAGTAGAAATCTACATACAACTTTTATAAATAAATAGTTTTGCCACCACATTTGCTATGCACTCTCTCTTTTCAGTTTTCCACTGAATACTTTTTCCTTATTAAGAGCAGAAAACCTTCCTTGCAGCAGTTGTTATGGTAAGCAGGCAATACACACACTGAAATATAACATACGCTAGCAACAAAGGGAACAGGGGATCAAAATCAGGAAATCCTGAAGCCTGGTCAAATACAATGTCACAGCTAGCATCTGTGGAAGAAAATGGGTTACTTAATTAGAACCGGATGCTAAGAGAGAAAAGATGTCAGCTTACATGGGACACCTATCTTACCTAAAGAAAACCTGAAAAGAAAGCTTGAAAAAGGTCAGAAAGGGGACAGAGTAGTGACAACATGAAGCCAAATGGTATTCTTTGCAATATTATTCAAGAAATAGAGCAAAATACCAATAGCTTCCTTCCTCAGGAAAGAGCTTCCCACACTACAGAATTTTAACAGGGAAAATCCCTAACTCCCACAAAACAAGCCACAAAAGAAGCCTGTCTTTTCTCAATTCCCTGCTAAAATTCACAAACAAATTTGCAATCATATTTTTTCTGATTCTAATTTCACCAGTAAAAAGAGCAGAAGGCTAATATCAGACTACAAATACGCAGACATCAATTGCACAAGGCGCTGTGACTTGGAACCACAAGATCTTGTCTAGAACTTGCTGTAGAATATCACTAAATTGCTTGCATTTTACACCTCAGTTTACCCTGCTGGGAAAAAAAAAAATAGCTTGTGTCTCCTAAGAAAGTTTGAAAGTTGAGATGCAAGATTTGGGAATACAAGGAGATAACATAATAAAACTCTCATGAAGAAGAGTTCCACAGGCATTTCCGAATACATTCAGATTTCATACTTACTAATTTTAATATTTTATTCATATTCTCCATCTTCAGATGATTTACCATCCAGAAGATTATTATTAGAGCGTGATAGCTTATATAATTAATTCACATTACATTACAGGCTCAGCAGAACACACACCCAAAACCTCAGTTTCTTTTGTTGTGGTTTTCTTGGACTTTCCAATAGTCCTAGAGCCTCACGTTTCCACTGGCTCAGCACAGCTAATTCAACAGCAACTTTTTTAATATAAATTTTGACCTTCTTCTTCATAACATATTTGGATATGGAACTCCCTTTTAAAACCCCCATGTTACTCTTGCAGGCAAGGCTAAGGTCCAGTATTTGGGATTCTCATACTACAGTAGCCTCTGCCTTTTAATCTGGGATGTACAAGGTGTGCATTTCCACACTTGATCAGGGTTACCTTCTTGTTCCAAGCCAAGTGAGAAGTTACAGTGGAAAGTATTTTAGAACCTTCGAAACCAAGATTTACTTCCCTCTAGCATCCCACAACATGACGCAACCTGCTCTTGTGAGCCTCTTAGTAGATTCATTCTCTTCTGCAGACAATAAATTCAAGCAGAGAAAATATAACACACAATTCCTATAAAGAGCAAGGCAAAAGCATCTGAAACACAACCCTTGATGTCAATAATCAAAAGTCTTTGTCAAGTTTTACTCTACAGGTTCATTTCATTTTCCCTTCATCATTCAGGATCTTTTGTCTATGAAGATTCAACTTCACAACAAATCCCACCTGGTTTTCCATGCATAGACAGGGAGTGCACATAGAATTATAGAATCATTAAGGTTGGAAAAGACCTCAAGGATCATCAAGTCCAACCCAACACCACCTAACTCACTAAACCATGTCCCTAAGCACCACATCTACACATTTCTTGAACACCTCCAGGGACGGTTTCCACACACACTGCAGTGTTTGATACATTCTCTATCTGCCTGAAGTCTACTGGTTGCAGTGCAGACTATGCTAGAAATTGAACAGAGTACCCACCTCTCTCGGGCCTCTATGTATGATGCTATACAGAGGGGTTATTACTTAAGAGTATGCAATCCGGAGAAATGTACTGGAATGTCTTCCATGTAATTCAAGGTTACAACAAAATAAACAGATCTTCAAGAGAACACAACACAACACAGGCCTGTCTAAGACACAAAGCCTCCCGTGTTTCAGAAATCCATGTGTTTTAGAATCAGGGAATAAACAATCATCTTCCGTAAGAGGAAGTGTATGTTGTCTGACTATACTACAGTGTGAACAGTGGTTAAAGACGCCGTTATTAATGGAATTTGAGGGAACAAGATTCTAGCACAGAATTTACCTCAAAATGTTTCACCAGCACACACACTTTCCCACCACTGACACTCACCCCAACAAGCAACTAGAGAAGTTAAAACGCTCTCTGCTAACACTGGAGGAAATTAATAAAGCAACACTAAAGAAAAAAATAAAGAAACAAATCTGACGAGCAAGGAAAGTGAGTTGTACAGAAGAAAAAGCATTATTTGTCAGTGGCAAGAAGTCTGACCTAACAGAGAAGGCCGGGATGAAGTTGAATGACACTAGAGAGGGGAAGAAAACAAACATGACGCTTAAGGGACCATTGAACTGGATGGGAGTGTAGAAAATAGATAGAATATTTAATAACTGAACTGTGGGATGAAAGAGGAAAGGCAGTGACAAACATTAGCAGATTACACTGAGGTAATTCCATTAGCAGCTGAACCAAAAAATTAAACATGCAGAAACACACCACCTGGCTGATGTTTAGGCATTTGATGAGGCAAGGAGTGAGTTACCTATTTCCCAAACCAGTTAACCAACACACTGACACAGAACGGTCAGAGATTAGGAGTATTTGGCTTCAACCTTGCGCTAGCTAGAACTGCTGCAAATGAAATAACCTCTGTGCAGTCTTGCAGCTCTTCTGCCAGGTCTATTGATCTCAAACAGGACATACAGATGTATTTCATACGACTAGGACTGAGGAAGGCCCATGCACTGCACTACACGTTTCTCTTCAACAGGAAGCAAACACACTGAAAGCACGCAGGAGTACTGCTCCTCAAAGAGCAAGAAGACAAGCAAAAAGTGTAGGTCACATTTTGGCCTGCGATGCAATATTTAATAAAATAACTGCACAACAAATAATTTGTGTTCATATGCTCTTAAGGAAGACACCTAAAGGGTTGAGTGAAACAAGGCGGGTCCAGTGCTTTTAACTGATAGCATTAAATACAGCTAAGAAATTGAAGTTGCAAGTTTGGGAAGCCTCAGAACAAATACTGCTGCAAAGGAAGGTACAAAAAATTTGCCTACATTCACACAGGCAACTGTGACAATATCAGAAACAGAATTGTAAAGTCTTGGTTACAACACGCCATGTGATAGCTGTAACTAACCTCTGCTTTCCAGGACACAAGACTTCCTTGACATCACTTCTCACACCTTACCAATTCCTAGAAGTTCCTAATGCCCAGAATGGCATTTGAGATACTAATACACTTAATGTCCCAAAAGCTACCTTTTGAAATATATATATTTATACACATTCATACCAGTGGAACTATTGTATGAAGTTACAGTATCTATTAAACACTGTAGTTTTCTACTCTTCAACAACATAATACCCTGCAATATAAACCCATTTTAAAAAAATCAGTGCCATTTTGTACTATAGAAATCCTTGCAAATAAAAAAGTGGCATTCTTCAAAAGTCTTCATATTACAGAATATAATAGGTTTAAGATTCATGTGAAATCACAGAACCATAAAATGGTTTGGGTTGGACAGGACCTTAAAGATCACTGAGTTCCAACCCCTCTGCCATGGGCAGGGACACCTTCCACTAGACCAGGTTGCTCAAAGCCTCATCCAGCCTGGCCTTGAACACCTCCAGGGATGGGGCATCCACAGCTTCTCTGGGGAACCTGTTCCAGGGCCTCAATACCCTCACAGTCAAAAAAACTTCTTCCTAATATCTAATCTAAATCTGCCCTCTTTTCGCTTAAAAGCCATTACCCTCATCCTATCCTTACATTCCCACATAAAGAGTCCTTCCCCATCTCTCCTGTAGGCCCCCTCTAAGTACTGGAAGGCTGATGCAAGGTCTCCCTAGAATCTTCTCTTCTCCAGGTTGAACAACCCCAACTCTCTCAGCCTGTCCTCATAGGGGAGGTGCTCCAGCCCTCTGATCATCTTCCTGGCTCTCCTCTGGACTCACTCCAACAGGTCCATGTCCTTCTTATGTTGGGGTCCCCAGAGCTGGATGCAGTACTCCAGGTGGGGGTCTCACGAGAGCAGAGGAGGGGGGAGAATCACCTCCCTCGACCTGCTGGTCACACTTCTTTTGATGCAGCCCAGGACATGGCTGGCTTTCTGGGCTGCGAGTGCACATGACCAGCTCATGTTCAGCTTCTCATCTACCAGCACCCCCAAGTCCTCCTCTCCAGGGCTGCTCTCAATATATATATAAAATTAAATGTATCAAAATACAAATACTGAAATAGAGGGCTGATCCAAAAAGGGCTATTTACTTTAAAATGATCTAAAGGATTCTGTAGAACTGCCTTCCCAAAAGCATTTATGGCTTTAATTACACACGGACGCAATCTCAAAGCATTTTGAAGACAGCAGACTATGATTACAAAGAAACTGTAGCAGCAAGAAATTCAGCAGACTACTTTAAAAACTAACTTGAACACTTGAGCAAACACTTTCAACATTATGGTGAGGCGAAACATTAAAAGTACCAAGGACATACAAATAGAATTAGAAGGGTCTTTTCCCAAAAAAAAGCTAAGTCATAACATAGGAAGTTTTGTGGCATTTAATGCACTTCTTTAATTTTTTTCTGTCTACTATCTACTTGTATGACCACTTCCCTTGTAAGATACCTATTCTTAAAGAAACACAGGATGTCTTCAGAAAACAGAGTTGAACTATTTATAGTAGTAATCATTATAGCAATACTTATATCACTGATGCCCTCAAGCATGTTCCTAGGGAAAAGCAATCTTTTATCAGCCTAAGAAAAACAGACAAGCTTTTGAGCTCACAGTACCAAAACAATTCAAAGACCTGATGAACAGACTGATCCCACTTCTGCTGTAACATGTCCTCTTTTGAAAAAGGTAATTAACTTGCAAGAAATATAATTTCTAACACATTTTGGCTGTCCAGCTGCTGTTAAAAGAAAATACAGACCAACTAGAAACAATCTACAATTCACTACTCAAAAGCAGCACCACTTTAATAAGAGTGTGAATAACAACAGAAACATTAAGTACAACTAAAATAGCTATATGTAAATACTATGAATGGTAAATTGTTATTTAACTCATTATTTCCACTTGCAAATCACTTGCTAGATTCTTATTTATGCAACTTTACAAAGTAGAGGATGTGATTGCACACACATACACAGAGCAGTGCATCCAACTTTTAGCATAATCACAGGGCAATCTCTCACCACTGTTTATAATTGCCCAGCCAGACTCCAGGAATCCTTGCAAATTAACTTGCTTTTTTGCAAACCTTATGACTACACACAGTCACCATCTCTGGACTACACAATGTGAAAAAGAAAGTTTGCTTCCACTGAGGAGCCATTTCTGGTCTTTTTGCCCCCTCAATAACTCAAATGATACAGCTAAATGCTGGGTTTGTATACTTGCCACGTAGTAAGTCAGCATGCTCCATCACTATCTTCTGAGTCCACACTCACAGGGCAGCTCAAATTTCAAGCATGTAATATTTTTAACAAGAGATTGGCAGGATTTTGAATATCTGTGCTTGGCAGTGTACTTGCAACTTACATTTTAAATCAATTATTTATTTTAAATATTTTTTATTGTTAAAGAGACTACTCTGCAAAGTGTACCAAAAAAAATTATGCTCAGCAGAAATTATCAGGAAAATTCCATGCTCAGACAACCACCCCGTGAACCACTTCAGTTTACAGGAGTAGCTTATCTTTCAGGCGGACCAGCCACTGAAGGCAAAACATTACATTTGCCAGAACATTACACAACCACTTTCTGGAAAGACAACAGCATTGAAGATCAGGAATTCTGACTTGCATAGGCAAAATGCAAAACAGTGTTTATGTACAGGAAAACTAAGCACATAGCTTTAATAAATACAAACTGAATGGCAACTTGTCTGAAAAAAAAAATATTGGAGACTCTTCTAATGAGGATCTGGGCTTTTTTCCTAGTCCTCCCAAAGGTGATGGTCTGCGGAACACTGCTCTCTTCTAGAGCAGGGAGACCTGAAACCATAAGGGGCCATGGACAGCAGCAGAGGCTAGTCAGAAGGACCACAACCCAAGCTCATGAAGTCTCTAGTTCAGTACAAACCTCTATTCCAGCCCGCAAGTTTGTCAAACAGATTTCAATTTTGACAAAAATTAACAGGCTAACTGGACAAACCACACCTTTCCCAGTGAAATCAATTACTAGTTGTCAGAGGTTGTCAAAGGGCTACTAGTACAGTGTATACCAGTTAATAGCTCAGGGAAGTAATGCTGTCACAGCAGCACTGGTTGAACCAAGCTGCTGAACAATTTGAGCAGATAATGGTAGCTCTGTCCACAAGGAGAGACTGCTCATAAATTCAAAGACAGTTTACTTTAACCAACGAACACTGTGGAAAGAAAGGGTAGAGAATCGTATTCTGATCCTCACTCCTGCTCCAGCCTTGACAACTTCCCTCTTCACTTGATGGTTTCCCACCTGTTTTGACTTTCACCATTAAAAAAAAAAAAAAGTAACAATTCTTTATTTCAGAAAAGTAGAAGGGAAAGTCTCAGAGCTCATAGCAAAAAAAAAAAAAAAAAAGAAAACCACTACAGTATAACTAACATTCACATGCACAGAACAACACACGCCATTAGAACATTCTGCCTCTCTCCTGTTTAGGTTGGTAGCAACACACACCACCACCAACACTACAGATTTGCAAAAACAAAGGGGACATACTCCCATCAAACACAAGTCACTGCCGAGATTCTGGTGATAGGAAGCACTTTTTATTTAAAGCTGGAAACTAAAAACATTTACACCTTTCCTTTCCAGCAGTCTACCCACAGACTATCAACAGTGTCTGTGAATGGAATTGCCTGCATTTCCCAAAGGGTAGCACATGAAAGGATTTTTTTTCCTGCTGCCCTTTTATGCCTTTGTTTTGCTGTTCACATCAAGGACACAACATGGGAAAGGGAGGAGTAGGCAGGATATGCTATATGAGCTCTGTTATTACTTTAACTTTGCATTTTCCAATGGGAAACTATGTCAGGGAGGGGAACAAGTCTCACAGGAAGCTTTCCATACTGTAAAATCACAGGCTGGCTCCTGAACCTTTCCCAGCATTCTCCTATGATTACTTCCTATTCCATGACCGCCTTTAGTTACCACCTCAGCTGGTTTCTCTTCTCTTACAAGCCTCCCCTCCACCACTTCATGAATAAATGTTACTTCTGTTTTGTTCTAACATCAGACCAATTCCTTAGCACACCAGCTGTTTCCAATCAAACCATTTCAAGACATGAATTTATCACTATAAACAAAGACAAACGTAAATTAATCCAAAGTAAACCAGAGAACTAGAAGCACATTTGCATCATCTAGTATACTCACTACATATAAACTATAGTAAGCACAGCTGTAAAAATGCATCATTTATTTCCACATCTTACTGCAAATTGAAGCCAAGAGGCTACTAATACCAAAATATCTATTACTCATCATTTTCAGGAAGAAGATGCCAACACTGATATAATGCTGCTAGAGTGCATCACTTTTGCCACACCCAGCATCTGAGAAGCAGAAAGTTCTATAGAGGGCTTTTTGTTTTCCTTGTTGTTTTGGTTTTAAATTAGCATTTTCTAATTGTTTATCTATTGATGCCATATTCTGCCATCAAGGAAAGCTATTACTTTCTAATGTCCTGACAAGGGAAAAAGCTGTTTTCCAATATTTTTCTTTCTAATGCACATCAACAAAGGACCAGGCTTCCACTAAGTCTCCTTTCTGCATGGTTGTCACCACTGCAGAGGCTTCTGTCCTTGTTTCAAGCGATAGGAAAATGACTTTATGCTTATTCCTGGAGTCACACTTGGGGGGTAGAGACAGGAAAGAGTACCTTTTTATGTCTGTTCAAAAAAAGCTTACTATTATATGCAAAGAGTTGAGAATTAAAAAAGTCTCAAAGCCTAGTACAGATTATCAGAGAACCTTCCAGAGAGTATGTGTAGGCATACAACCATACACGGTCTTTTTGAGTTGTAGTCCTGAATACCCACAAAGGTGGCAACCATTTCATCATAAAAGCTGTCTTACAAGATAACAAATTTTATTTTTCCTCTTAAGTCCATGTAGGTTGAAGTCTCCATCATTTATTTTATTAGGATTTTTACCCAGTTAAGAAAATTAACTCAGAAACAGAAAGGACATTAACGATAATACAACAATGAGCTGTCATACACTTAAAATCTCCACAGTCATGCAGATTCAAGAAGTAATTTATCTGTCTGTTTCCACACTTCCAACAGACACATCTCACTCAGACACTAGTATGGTGGAAGAAGCAGTAACATGCATCTCAAAAAAATGGCACTTCTGCCAGAAGGTACTAGCTGTGTAAAATACACAGAGGAAATGGAGTTTTATCTTGGTTGGTTAGCTGGTTGGTTGTCTGGGTTTTTTAATCACAAAAGTTTTTGTTTAAATTTATGATAATGTTTTAATTTTAAGATACATATCTTTCAGCTTCAGTTCCTTACAAATACCTATACAGTTGTTATATTAACCACCTCTGCTTTTCTATTCCCTTCTTTGAGGGTATACACTTCTAGGTAATCCTATCCGGTTTAATCCCCCAAAATGGGCATCACATCTCTTTCTGTGCTCTTGCAAAGATCTATGTTTTTCCTAGCTCGAGACAATGAAGCTTTATCCTCTTAGTCATGGTAGATGAAGGCAGCACAGGCACTTTTGCCAGGATAACTACATAAACCCTTCCTCCATCTCTCAACCTGTACAGGCCTGAAAAACAAGAAGCCTAGTCAATGCAGTAGTACAGCTGAAGTAATGGGTGCTCAGGAGTGTTACTGATAAGCAGCTTGATAACAGACTAACAATTGAGATGTCTGTAGTCCAAAGGACTAAGAGTTTTTGCAAGATACTTGCAGCACTGTACAACAAGGACATGCAGAACAGGAAATGACCAAGTAATACAGCACAAACTGAACACATGGTGCTGGTAAGGACTGGCATTTGAGAGACTGCTAAGCTTTTGGACAAAAAAAAAAAAAAATCAATAAATTAACAAAAAAGAATCTATTAAATCTGCAAAACAACATGCAGTAGAAAGCACACGATACAAGATATAAGGAATTAATAACATGGGAAATGTGATTCGGAGTTTTGTGTTTTGCTTCTTGACATCAGAAGGGAACAGCATACTTGCTAGCTGCCAGACTGCTCACATACCTGCGCAACAAATTCAGTGACCAAGTTACACAACTGAGCATGAGCGGGCACAGTGTGGAGGGAGGAACTATCATACTGCTTTTCCGCACAGCTCTCACTGCAGCAGGCCTCTCCTTTTTGCTCTGATACGAAAGCTGCCCATACTCACTCTCCAGTCAGATCACCTGAAACCTTCGCAATTACAGGTATTTTTACATAAGCAAGTACTCTTGGCACCTAGCATTTTCCTAAAGGAACCATTTCAGCCTTCAAATGCACTTTACATGGGATGCATGTCCTCCCTCTACACTGTGGCCACAACAGTGCATCTCTGGACACTCTGAAGCCTACTCATTGTCTTCCTCACTTTCCTCCATTAAGTATCAGCAGTCAATGAAATCAGTTCCTCTCAGCTTTTTAAAAATGAGGCTAGCTCTTTATACTTTGTAATTTAAAACGTTTGATGAAATTAAATAGTATGCTGCCCAAAAGATCACAGTGAGGTTCCAGTTGTCCAGCTATCACTATAACTGCAGCTGCCACTAAATTGTGGTAGCTGCAGTTGTGCAACTTGTGTCTCAACTTAGCAGTGCACTGCAGTACACACACCACACCCATTTTAAACTAAAACAGAAACAATTATTATCAGGGGGTGTATTCTGCTATATGTTATACCTGCTTATACCTGATTCTGCAAAACACACACATTTATACTTGCATATCCTCTCAAAATAATTAGGACAGTTTACTATATAGCCTTCTAAAGAGCTGGAAGATGGTTTGCATACTCTGCAGCTATTAAAACCTCATACTGTAACCCTCTGATCCTCCAGGATAAGTATACTCTTATCACATAGGAGTTTGGAGAGAGAAAGTCTTCCTAAGGAACTTAAATACCACAGGAAAAAATACTTTTGACTTTCAAGCAGCAGTTTCCTCCATGAGGATTTTGTCCATCTTGCCCAAATCTGTTATCTTCTACCGTTTAGAAAATAGTCTTTTAGATGTTGAAAGTAGAATGCAGGCAAATGTTATGGGAAAAAAACCCAAGCAGACATTAAACCCTACCTGGAACCAAATTCTAAGAATAAAAGCAAACATTAAGCTTTGCAATTCTGTCCTCAAGTAAGACTTCCAGGTGGTAGATAGTCCTCACCACAGTTGTTCAAAGGTCAACTACACTTTTCGTTCCACACTTCCTTCAGAAAAATATCAACAGTAGGAGCAGCACTCCCACTCCAAAAGCTCCAGGATTTGAAGCATGATTTGAGCAACGGTGTCTTATACATTGTGTAAGCAGAGCTTACACAATGAATTTCTACGAAACACTCCATTCATACAACTGTTCTCATCATTAACTGGAACAACTGGAATCAGCAAAAAAAATAAGTGCATATTTGGGTCATATCTTTGAAGTAAACCTCCTATTTCTTTTATATAACTTAATTAAGATTTGGGAAGTTTAACTTAACAGCATTTGGAAAATATTACAGCACTCCAGACAAAGCTTACAAGAATAGGTGCATTTAGCTAAGATGTTTTAGTATCTGACATTACTCAAACATCATGGATATTTAAAAGGAAATGTATACAAACCCTTCAGCAATTGCATTAGGCCAGAATTTTCAGCAACTGATACACACAAATTCTAAATTTTCTTACACCTTAAAAGGTTGGCTGAATTTTCCTTTACCTTTGTAATTAAAGTGGAAAATACTTTTTTGTCCTGGTATTATCAAATCTTTGACAGGACAAAACCATGCTTTAGTCTGTTTATGTGAACTAATATGACAAATCCCTTTTGCTAACCGCATTACTTGATCCTGATCTCAAATAACTAAGTAACTTCTTTTTACTCAAATGGAATTAACACTAACAAAAATTATTTAGTTAGTTAGAACATTGCCTTACCGTGTAAATGCCAATTCTACAAACAGCAAATGAGAGCTCGATACATTCAGACATAGTCTAAAGAAATTAAAATAAAGACATTACCAAGAATGCTATTTATTAAGAATTAGTTTTATTCCCATCTCCCCCCTCTCCCCTGAAGGAAACACCTGATGGTATATTACTTTATCTTTCTTCTGTAAGGCTGTATTAAACAAGCTAAGAAAAATGACATATAAATTCAGATTATGCAGACACTTAGTGCCTTTCGTACATAAGCAGCTGCCAATGCCATCACATTTATTAATTCAATATTTCATTACAGGCCTCAAATTACCTAATTGTCCCCAAAATGACTGTACACAACATTAACATTTTGCATGCAAGCTTTCAGTCCCATTTACTTTTATCTACTCTGGTTAAAAACAACCTGCAAGAGACATTTTAATAGAGTAATGTGCTTTTTGGCTTCTTAGTGGACTATAAAGAGCTTCCATCTTTAAATATTATAGTACTTCTCTCCCTGTATCATCATTCAAATTCTCTTCCTCTGTATACCAAAACAATGGATGTAATTTAATGTTCCCACATTTCTGAAATCATACTCCTTTAGTTTTCTGAGATTTTCATGTTCAAAATAAAACTCTCTACTGTCTTGAATATTTTATTTAATCTGCTTACAGCTGTGAATAATCATATTAAAAATTTTTACCCTCAACTCGCTCAACTTCCAATCTGTTGTGATGCCACAGTTCTATGTCTTCTGCAGTCACCCAGAGAGGCTGAGGATGGACTATGAATTTCTGATTAAACAGATGAAAAACACCTTCTTTAAATAGCATAAAGAAGTCAGAAAATAAATGCAACTCCCCAACACCAAAATAAAACCATTTGTAGGTTTGCCACTTTTTATATACAGTCAGGTACAATAAACCACACTTACAATGACTTACTCAGAAGAGTAATTGAGGAATTACTTTAAATAAGGCATTTGAGAAGCCACTGTAGGCAAAAATTAAGGCAATCAGGTGGAATATTTTTACTATAGGTTTAACAAGTTCACACATCATCTCCATGTACTTTAAGATGTTGAAGGTGAAGTGCTGGATGCTACAGACCTCAACAGTATCAGTGAAAACTTTTTTTTTCAGCCTCTGCTTTTTAACCTCCTCCCCCTCCAAAAAATTATAATTGAATTACCCATTTAACTAGAATTGTGATTTAAAAAATTAAAAGAAATATGAGGAATAAAAAAAAGTGTGAAGAAACATTTTTTTTCTGTAACTGTTAAATTTAAATTTTAAACAAACAATATTTCACTGAAGTGCCTGGAAGTCAAAAGGTGCAGCACAAAAATCTGAAAGCAAACTTCAACAGCATGGTTAACTCTCTTTTCTTACTGGAAGCACTCTAGAAAATTATTACCGACAAGGAAATGCTGCTTCAAAGCACTATTTAAATTGCCAGTATTTTTTTTTTGCTCTCAGAACAAACATCCAATTCCACAACTTAGTCTGAGTTTCCCACAGACAAAAAGTGGCAGAAAAATAGGAATAGAATTGATTTTGAAAAATCCTATGTTACACAAAGTGGTGGCATGGGGTTATAAATTGTACCTGCACCCCTCCTGACAGTATTTGAAGACCTTGTTCCAAAGGCTCCAGGAATGGATGAATTCCCCAAGCAGCCTAGTTCAATGCTTCGTTACCCTCCCAATAAGAAAGTTTCCTAATGTTTAACCTGAGCCTGCTGAAATTTAGGCCCGTACTTAAAAACAGGGTGACACATACAGTGATCTGTATTTTCAGTATTGTGACAGATTCTACGTCGATGGCAGACCCAACTTGATATACAAAGTAAAAGATTATTTCAGGTTGCAAGGGAAACAAACATGTAGCAGCAGCAAACAATTACAGTTTCTCAATGTATATAGTTTGCTTTTATTCTAGACAAGCACAGCATTGTAAATTGTTTTCCTTTTTAAATTTTTGTTCTGTGCTTACAGGCTATACATTCATGGGAGAACTAAGCTGAAGTTCAAATTCCTCAGTGAGCACCTCTTGCTTCAGTAGAATAAAGTAAGGTACATCTGTGTTACCTTACTCATCTGTTGCTGTGTTTTCTACTGTTAATGTTTTGAAATCACCAAGATATTACAAAGCATGAATTCTAAAATTATCTCCCCTTCCTACTGTCGCACACAGTGCCAGTGAATGTTTCTCGTACGCATTTCCCAATGAAATATTAAGCTAATCCCTTCTGAGATAATTCTTATGATCTGCAGCCCATACTGTTAAAAAAGCTCATTAATTTCAATGCTGTTATTAGCTTCTCTCTTATATTCACCCCTCCTCCTCCCCTAAAATTTACATTCCCCAAAAAATTATTTCAGTGCAATCACTGAAAACGTATCAGGAATTGATTTAAATAATTAGATGTTTAGTGATACTATCCTTACAGGCTATCATTCTGATCACTGAATTACAATATATGTGATAATCTGCTGCTACAGTGAGGAGTTTATTCTTCATACTTGTAATCATTCATTACTTTGGTTTTGCAACTCATTTTGGACCATACAATTGGGCAACAAAACAATTGTTGGAGAATTTGCATTTAATTTACTTACAGTTTATTGTTGATTTCTGAAAGGATTTTACATGGCAAGCATGAAAGTAAAAGAAAAAAAACGTAAAAATGTACCTATAAATATTACATTAGAAAGACACCTTGTTTGATACAATTCTACAGAGTTAATACAATTCTTAAGAGAAGTCACTTAACGTGTCTAAAGTGAGAGTTGCCATGTCAAATATTTCAAACAACAGAAGCATGCATCTCTGCTGATAAGCACCTTTCTCCTTAGGCAAAGAGTCATCTCACAAACATTAAATAATTTCTCTAGCTGGAAACTAAACTCGTGGCTAACAGACATATTCACTCAAAATTTTGTCATTTTAATCATATGCTGTAAAAACATGGCTATTCATAATGACTTAGAAAGATGCCTGCCTTCCAGCTATGCAACCTTTCGTTCACAAGCATTTTTTCTGTCCATTTTTTCAAGCCTTCAGCTATCTGTACAAATATCAGCACAAAATAATTTCAGTATTTGGTGCTCAAAACAAAAAAAACCCACACCACAAATTCATCATTTTAATATCTACACCTCCAGCAAATACGAACTGAAATTCCAACCCATAATATTTACAAGAGAGCAAATTTTGAATAGATTAATGGAGCGTGTTCTGCAACTGATCACTTAAAGTTGAAATCACTCATATCACAAACTTTGGTAGGTAAAAAGGGAGAAGGGATCCTAATGAGCTTCTTGGTAAAGACAAAAAAAGGCTCGACGCCTGCCCGAACTGCAGGAGATGATATCCTCAATTCTTCCAACCAAGAAATACTCACCCTGACCCCAGCTTGCTTCGTCATAATCCTAAATAAATTACAGCACTAAGCGTATTTCCAGGACCACAAAGCCAGAAAGCCATATGAGAATAGGAAGTTGTTGGGGTTTTTTCTGGTTATATGTTTCTTCAGTAAAATAGAGATTAAGATGCCCTCCTGCTCATTTATAAAGAACTGGTCCACACTAGCAACCACTTCGAATTATTGGACCTTCCAGGCAAAAAGCTTTTCCACTTCCACTCTTACCTGGATCTTTTTCAGTGCATAAGAAGTGCAAAAATTATCAATACAAGTACTGTACTGCAGATTTTAAGGTACCTGTATGTATGGTACATATGAGTTTTAAAGAACATGTAGGTACCCCAAAGCACACAGAACTATGCTACAGTACAGGTGACAGGAACTTTGACCAGAACTGCTGTTTGCTAAGCTTGTGTGCTGAACTCCAAGTGGTAACTCAAAGGCTCCTCTTTCGGCACAAGATGTCTAGCACATTCCATTAATAAATAACATTTCTAATTTAAACTCTCCAAATTCTTTTTAATACAGTTCACAGAGATAAAAGACACAAAATATTTCCATATTCTCCTTTAATACAGAATAATTAATTTTTAAAATACAGACCTCCTTGTATATAATCATTAGAAAAATAAATCTGAGTTTACAGACTAGAAGAAATCTGATGTTGATGGAAAGGCAATGATATGTGAATAGGAAATAGGACTGGATCCAAGAACACTCCTGTCATCATAAAAAGTAATCAAGTGGATGCATCAGTGAACAATGCCCTCCCGCCTTTCAGGCGATATTCTCACAAGAACTGTTTTCCATGACTGTTTCCAGGACTGCAATGGTTCCATCAGTAAAAGACGCAGATTAGCCAACACAAAATAAATAGCTGCAATACAGCATAAACATTTCTCAAGAATTCTCAACTTCAGACAGGGGGGTTTAAAGTTAACAAGGGATCAAAGAATAACTAACTAGGAATAGCTGTTCGGACAATATATGATTAACATTTGCCATGCTTGCGAAGACAGGATGAGAGGATCAAAGCTGTGATGATAGGGGAGGAACTGCTAACCCAAACGAGAGGAGAGAATACAACACCTGCAAGGCCACGGAGATAAAGGCCTCTAAACAAGCTGGGAACCATCCTGGTTCTTTGGACTGAGACCAAGAGACCAGGAGGTGAGAAGTTCAACTCCGATGAAGACTCGTTTTACTTCATCCCATTGACCACCGGACGACCACCAGGGAGCACTACGCAGGCGCAGAAGCACTCTTTAGCTAATTATAATACGAACCAGGGCTAGGCGGGGCTGGGTAATTAATATGAATGGATGGATTACAAAACTTAATGCATATGCAACATTTTGGGAAATAAATAGAGGGATAGGTTTTGCGAAAAGGCACGCATGTATTTGGTGGAGCTATCCCCCATGCACCTCAGCGCTGAATAAACTACATACCTACTTTACAACTTTCATGAGTTCTGGAGTTTTTCTGCCTCAGACCTTTTCGCCGGTCTTGCTGAAAACTGAAATTATGCAGGTTTCTAGGCAAGAATAAAGCACGGAGAGAAGAGATCACTCCTGCAGAGTACATCATCACTCTGCACTCTACACAGGCTGTCAATTCAGTTTCAGGTCCACTCAGTGTTGTGGGCCTTACATATAAAGTCATAAATTGATTAGGATACAAATGCTGGAAGGTCAATAGCCTCTGCTCATATGTCAAGGGAGCACCTCCTAGCAGAAGGAACCCTGGGGGAACATGACCCTGGAGAAGATTAAGTATCTTCATAAATCCCTCTGAATTAAGAAATGTCACCTCCTGTGCAGTCAATGCAATTCTGCTTACACTGGGGAGCACTCCTGGACACCATCCAGAATATCTCCATTTTCTAACTGCAATTTCCTGCTCTGGAACTAGATCTAGCTGTCCCCTCAATAGAGAAGGGGGGAGGTGTTTAGCACACAGCATAAACATCAGGACATACAGGGAATCATATCTCATGGACACATCCTTAGGTTCCAGCAACCACAGCTTGAGGATCTCTACAAGCCTACCATTGCATGCGAACATCATGTTTAATACCGCCACCACGCACTTGTCTTCCAAGAAACTGTGCAAATTCATAGTCTACTCATTTTGACCTCCCTAACGTTACTGCACAAGTGAGACCCAGAATTCAACTATACTCACAGGAAAAGGCAGTTCCTGGATTAAAGCTGTCGTCAAGTTCTTCTATTGGGAGAAATGACCTATTGCTTATTTACCCTCTGTGATTTCAAAGATATCTATAATATTGCCTCCCCACACCATTCAGCTGTGTCTTCTTCAGATTGAAGGTCTGTAACTGTTTAATCCTTCCTTGTACAGAAGCAATTGCTTTTTTTCAGTTACTGTGTCATCCTTCTCTGTATCTTCTATGGCTTTACGATACTCTTTCAGATGATGCAACCAGAAATGTAGTATTTAAGACAACAGCAAACCTCGCATTTAAGCAGTGTAAAAATGAGAATGTTCCTTCTTTTTCCTTCTTAATATTCTAATCTTGTTGACAGATGTCCGGGTTGAGATGGCATTTTAAAGAAGGAATTCCCTTTCCTGAGCACCAACAGTATTTTAGGGCCTACGCATGCATCTATACTGTCATGTGACTTCTCCTATAAATATATGTAATTTTGCATTTATCAACATTGAATTTTATCTGCCATTTTATTACCAATATCAAAAGGGGTACTATGATTTCTTTTTGCAGGTTCAATATGCACTCTCAATATTGGTCTCTGCATCAGCACATCCGAAGCATACGCGGTAGCTGCTGTAAAAGTTCACACAGAAAACAGATGCTCCTTCCATCCCAAATCTCCAAGTCACAACAAGTAAAAGAAACAGATCTGCAAACTCACTTCCCCCATATCAACAGTTCCTACTGGCTCAGGGATGCCATTTTGCTTCTCCAGACCCTTCGACGCTAAAAGCTAATGTGGTCCTGTGAATAATTTTTTCTTCTACTGCTCCACTAAAACATAACACTGTGCAAACAAAGCAGTGTTCAAAGATCCACATTCTTCCTGCTCTTTGTCCTTATAAGCAGCAAAGCTGTAAGGCAGGACTGCATCTAAACATAAGAGGACTCGTCAGCTAGACTTCCTGCTTTGTGTCTCTTCCTCAGATAGCAGGAAGCTACTTACATCTTCGTGTTGGCAATTAATACAGTCACCTTACCCGGCTGCCAGTGAGACAAAAGAAAAGTCCTGTACTCTGAAGAGCTCCAGCATGAGAAGAGCCAATCTCTTACCCAACTGCAAATATCCTATTTATGTCCCCAAGCAGTTTTATACAGTTAGACCGTTTGCACTTCAGAAAGTTTTGCTGCGCACACAGTGAAAAAAAAAAAAAAATCAAAACCAACATACTCTACAGTATTATGAGCCGAAACCCAAACAATAACAAGATTTTAAGTACTGCATATGGGTTTTTTTTCTTTACAGCTTTAGAGCTGTTTGGGCTCACATTTGTGCTTTTAAGTTTGAAACTAAAAATATTTATTTTGTTAATGAAAAGCTGATATCCTCACATAACAACAAAACTTCAGAACTCAGGCTTTAAGAGAATAAACATCACAAGCTGGCAGTATTAAAAAACATGAGCTGATGATACTGATGACAAGCCAAAAATGGCAATCAGCATGGAGTATTAGGAAGAATATTCTGTCCTTACTAAATGCAGATTTTCTCACTTAGTAAAACCTTGCATTTCTAACCTTTTGTGAAATTCATCACTGTGCTGCCTCAAGCTTGGAGCTCTGACTGAAGAATTCAGGAGCAGCACACTGCAGAGCAACATGGGGCCCAGCACATTAGGACCTGTGAGTAATTCACACGGACACTTACAGGGCTATTTGTAACAAAACACAGAGTAACACATTTTCAGAAACTAGGGCACATTTTTTGATGTAGTAACATCTACCACTCCAATGCAATCCTCATCATGGAAAAGGCAAAATGGTAAAGTAATTTGATTTTAGACATGCTAAGTCACTTATTTCTTCTGTG
>NW_010127814.1:0-5800 GCF_000699245.1 Pterocles gutturalis | reverse complement strand
TCGGAAGAGAATGAAATTTCTGGTGCTGCAATACTCCTGTAACTTTCTTGTACTGGAAATTATTATCACATTAAGGCATTCTTTTGTGTTCCCAAGGAAACTGTATCAAGTTTCACTGTTCATAACAGCCACCTTTGAATTACACCGGTTTACTTGGGGAATCCAATAATACTTCCTATTGCAGGATGAGCAAATGCAACACTTGACTTCTACCTTCTGCAAAGGAATTCCACACTTCTGCTCGCTGCTCTATCTTCCGCCAAGTCATTTCCAGTGAGTTAAGTCCCCAGTATTTTTATTGTCCTTTCTATATGGCTGATTACATCTTTCATTCAGTAAAAACCATTTGCAGTACTATTTATGTAGATTCTAGCAAGAAGGAGGACTTGTTTTCCAGAGCGCTCTCTTCCAGGTTTTCTGCCAGATTAGGTTCTTGAACTCCCAGACCTTCTTAAATAACAAGCATGCTCATTCATGGGAGGTTGTCTCCCAGAACTGATTACATTTGCCATTCCCAGTTGATTTAGATTTGAATACTTCATAAAGCTGATATACCAACAGAAACATAGCCACAACAATTTCCCTGGGTGAGGGTCTCAAAAATTTGTTTTAAGTTTCTTCCTACATTGCTATGCTGATGCAGAAAGCAGGAAGAAGCAGCAGCACTCTCACTTCCAGCCTAAGTGAGCCTGGCTATGTACATAATCGCAAGTAGTGCAGCATAGAAAGAGCTGGTGCTGAAGTATTCATAATACATACTTCAGGCATTTTACTTCAGACTAGTTCTGATCTGGTCCTGTGGGCTAAAAACCCACTAGTTGAGCACATCTTCCAGACTGGTTTCATCTGAAAAATATCAAGTTCATGTCTTCTGCAATCATTCTGTAATACAAACCTATGTACAGTGAGCAGTGGTGACTCAGGTTCACTTCAAAAGTCCCCCTTTGATCCCAACACTAATACAGTTGTATGCACCCTGTTATACCAGTTGATCTTACACTTGTTAGCTGCCTTCTTTCCTGCACTCAGCTATATCTCCACCTTGAAATAACTGTCAGACCCCTCACCCTTGTGCCTAATCATCTTCCCAAACTGAAGGAGGGACAGTATCTTGAGATACAAGTCATCGTGCTCTGCAGACGGTGTAAAATGTCAAGGATGCTATAGCTGATAGATTACTCAACAGACAGCCCCAATAATCTTTATAGCTACATGACAAAAGACAAAATTCAAATGATGAGACGGATGTCTAGCAAACACAAAGAGGGCAAGGCTACACAGACCTTTGTTTTTCATGCTGCAGGTGACATACCAAACACCTGTACGTGCCACAGAGGAAAAATAAGGATTCCTAGTATGGACCTTCCCCCAACTTTCCTTGTTGAAAGAACAGCTGCTACTGGTTTACAAAGTTTCAGTGAAGTAACACCCTAACCTTCAAACAGATGCCTCTATAATGGCATTTGTAGTGAAAGAAAAAATGTTTCCTACAGCCTGCAGATACTAAACAACATAACAGTCAACAGCAATGGGAAGACAGGATCTGAAGCAGATCAGACCCATTAAGTGATCATGATCTATCCCGTATTACCGCTTTCCAAATCAAATCTGTCCAATTAAATTAAAGGTTCTAACTAAATAAAAGGGAAGGTCTTACAGGTAAGCTATCCAAGAAAGAAAAGTGGCTCAGAAACATTATTTTTCCTCTTTTAATACTACCTAATATTTCTAAGAACACCACAGCTTGGTATATGCAGCTTTCCCCAGTCAAGAAAGGCTTTGTCTGAATGCTAAATATCCAGAACTTGAGGTCAAGACCATTCAGAAACCAAGAAACTCTGAAGTCACTTCAGGGCCTCTAAAGGCATCTAAAATTCAAAAATTTAGTTCAACTTACTCAAAAACTACCCAAATTTTAGCTTCCGTGCATATGCATACAGAAGTGAAACAGTTCATAGCAGCCAACACATATACAAGGAACTGAAAAATACAAAAGTTATTATAGTTTAAAAAACAATCCCAAACAAAGCAACAAGAATTCCAACACCCTAAGAGCGTACACCCTCTTGACTTTGCAATACTCATGTTCATGCTTAACCTTTAAGAAAAAATCAGTCAAGTTGATGTGGCTGCTCATGCAAGAAGTGTTATCTTCCATTTCAGGTTGGAATATACTCATTTACCACATGCCCAAGAAACATTCTTATATGCAACTAAGATACTACATAGTGTAGGATACAATTTAAGCATAAGATATCACATTAAAAATTATAAATATACAAAACTAAACAGGTTATCAAACTTATCTTCCAAACTTTCAGGGCCATATAAGACCTCTTCCTATTTTCTGGTCACACTGGTTCAAATTTCTACATCATCCTTTAAAGCAGCTTTTAAAAGCTCTACACAGATCAGGCTGATACATGCAACTGTTCAATGTAAGATCCTTATCTAGTACAGAGGATGGCACTGAAGAACTATATTGTGTAAGTCTACTCAGCAGCTTAAAATCTGCACTGCAAGTATCAAATACGAAAAATTGAAGCATTGCTGTTGTTTCCCCACAAGTTCTACAAGCAAAAATTGTAAGATTGGTCACATGCCATGCTTCTCACGAGACACATCACACCATAATTTCCTAAATTAAGCATAGTCTACCGAACATAGGCCAGCCAACACAAGTCTGTGTATGCACTGTACTCCTTCCAGACACAATGCAGCAAGAACAAAGCAGAAGAAGGCTGTAGATACACAACAGGGTTATGCAGTCACAAAAATCTACATTGATGCAGCTGTGTTCGTAAAGGATGTTTTAAAGGAGTTAACTTCAATACAAGGAGAACAAACTGTACGAGTAAAAGGTGCCTCTGAATGAGTAAAGATGGATTCTTTTCCAGATGTTGAACCTGGTTTAGCTATGTTGATTAAAAAAAAAAAAATAAAACCACAAAATAACACACCACTCCTAACACTGTTAATTATATCAATACAAAAATAAAAAATAAAAACAAAAAAACCACCAGGCTCAAGTGCTTCTTCTGGCTATTCAAGATAAAAAAGCTAATGCTACTCTTCAGTTACAATGCAAAACCAGACCAGAGTCCCAAAGAATATACTCTTCTAATGCCAGTGCTTTATCAAACAGCATTAGCCATAAAACAAGGATCACACTGCAAGCAGGAGAGGTCCTACACATGTTCTGGGATCTACCCATACAAGCTTCCAGGCCATAGTCCAAGCTGGCTCCAACTGTCTTGGCTTTGAGCAGGTTTTGAACATTTTCAATAACCTGCCAATAGTAGCAGGTGCTGCAGATGTTCAGTATCTCTTGGGATCAGCTCCTTAAAGGAGAAAAAAGTCTCCATCAATGTAGGCCCTAACTAGGAAAAAACAGGAAAAGAACCTTCCTATCCAAGTCTGGGAAGAACTATCTGAGGATAGGCTCCTCGCTGAGAGGGAGACCTGCAGCAAACCTGGCCTCAGTTATTCCAGCCTCCTTCCACTAAACTCCCTCCTTCAGCCCCCCTGATAACCAAAAACTTTAATGGTCTGTCAAGGAACTACTGCAGCCAGAAACAACTGCATCCTTTGCCCCACTATCTGGTTCACAGTAAAGGCAGTGGGCAAAACCTCAGTGCCTGCAGGCTGCAACGCCGGTGCTCAATCTGAGGAACTAGCAAAGGGAACTTCTGCTTAAGTTTTGAAGCCCACACAGGTACAAGATCCCAACATAGGATCATAGAATGGTTTGCGTTGGAAAGGACCTTAAAGATCATCAAATTCCAACCCCCCTGCCATGGGCAGGGACACCCTCCACTAGCCCAGGTTGCTCAAAGCCTCGTCCAGCCTGGCCTTGAACACCTCCAGGGATGGGGCATCCACAGCTTCTCTGGGCAATCTGTTCCAGTGCCTCACCACCTTCACAGTGAAAAATTTCTTCCTAATATCTAGTCTAAATCTACCCTCTTTCAGCTTATAACATAAATGCATAAAACACAACATTCCTTAACATGCACAGCTTTTTGCTACTGCTGTTATAAAAAATAACAAGGAGGTGGTAGTTCTACATCTATAGGTTAATGTCCACACTATAACTGCAAGTCTTGCACAAATAAAGACTAAGCCCACCTTTATGCTAGGGTGGACTGGCTTGGTCCCCTAGACCAAGTGGGTTGTAGACAACTACCTGCCTAACTCACCACCATCAATTCTTTTTGTCAGAGCAGACTTGCTAAGGTGCTTGAACCTCCTGTTCACATACCAAGAAGAGCCATTCCATTTACCACCATTAACAGAGAAAGACAAAGGAGAACCAACCTCCTGCATTTGGTGAAGATGAGGACTGGAAGGGAAAGTCCCCTGCATAAAAGAAAAAGAAAATATTTGAACTGCTAACCAGAATGTGTTTTCCTTCCAAGTTATACACAGATGCAAAAAATTAAAAACTCTCCTACTTTTTTCTCCTGTGGTTTAAAGGAGTTGATGCCAGTTCCAACAAGTATTCCAAAGATCAAGGGACTCTTCATGTACAAGAAGCATGGTAACCCCAGGAACAAGTGCTGGTCAGTGATAGATGAAGGCATCTTGGATTGTCCCACAGCACCAGTGGACCAGCACCCTGTTTGAACTATTACCGTAAAACCCCGGCTTTCACCATCTATAAAAAATAACTTGGATGATCTGTAACAACTCCTACATCAAAGGAATCATTTATGTTTCCTACAGCACTATAACATGCAGTGTGAAACTGACAAGACCTTGAGAAAGTCCACCTTCAGAGATACTCCACAATACAACAGAAATATTGAGCAAAAATTGCACTAATGTTCAAGATATCATTATCCTGAAGATTCACTTTTTTCAGAGATGGTACCAAAGAAGGCCGCACAACAGAAAAGAGGGAAAAGATCAACTGGAGATAAAGAGTAAGGAAAGAAAAATGTAGAGCTATTTAATCCCCTCCCCCCTGCAGTTAATACAAAAACATGCTCTCCGTTTCCAAGGCTTATTAAATTTATTGTTCTCGGAGTGGCTGGCTTTCCACACAACAGCCTGTAGCACTCACAAAGGTTAATGCAAGCATTTCAAAAAGTACAGGATGGCTAGTTTCATCTGGATGCAAGTTCATAAAGTAAGAAATCTAAGAAACAGCTCCAGGCTCTCAAGGAGCTACAGGGCCGCACTCAGCACATAGCAAGTTTATTATCAGTGTTTCATTAACTAGGTTCTTAAAGAGAAGTCTACCTACCATTTCTGCTGCACAGGATTCACTTTTTATTCTCTCTCTATTATTACACTTCAGGAAGGAAAACCTAAACCTTTTTTTTTTTTAATATAAAGCTGAATAACCCAAAATAAATTTAAACTACATAGACACAAGAATAACATTTAAGTAAATATTTAATATATTTCTGGTTAACTTCATCATCAGAGAAAGAAAAGTCAGACACCATGTGCAGCTCTCATCTCCATACTGCAAGTCTTCAAATCAGTTCACTAAAAAGAGCATCTTCCTCAGATGTTGTTGGCTGGCTGATGAACCCCTCAGGAAAGCCTACATCCATGTGCATCTCACGAAAAGACATCAGAAACCAAGTTTCTGACTCCGTGTACTTCCTGACTGGTCACACCTGACACCAACAGCAAACAGAGGTGGCAAGAAGAGACACTCCTCACCGCCCCAGCTGACTCTCCGCAGAGAAGGGGGGGCACAGCTTACAGGCTCAGAGAAACAGAACTCGAGTGACGGGACGTGCCCATCACGCTCCACTGCTGTCATACTGAAGACACCAGGTGAGCA
>NW_010127813.1:0-294 GCF_000699245.1 Pterocles gutturalis | reverse complement strand
CGCTGGGTTCCCCCGGCGCCCGGCCAAGCAGCTCCAGCACCACCTCGCAGTTCAGGAGCCCGCACCTGGCCGAGGGGAAGGGGTTACGGCCACGCTGGCAGCATTTTGGCCCCGGAGGTCTGGGCCAAGGCAGGCAGGGGGGCGAGAAGTGCTCAGGCTGCCCCCCAAAGCCCCCACCTCAGACACTTACTCTTTGACGAAGTGCTGTGCTTCCTCCCGGGTGAGGAAGACCCTGGCGCCGCGGGTCAGTGCCAACACCAGGCTCACCTCCCGCACGCAGTCGCTGCTGCCAGC
>NW_010127812.1:0-2758 GCF_000699245.1 Pterocles gutturalis | reverse complement strand
AGAAGGAGGACCCGGGTAACTATAGACCTATCAGAAGGGGGGTGGTCAGTAGATTCGAGAGAGGTTCTCCTCCCCCTCTACTCTGCCCTGGTGAGACCGCATCTGGAATATTGCGTCCAGTTCTGGGACCCTCAGTTCAAGAGGGACAGAGAACTGCTGGAGAGAGTCCAGTGCAGAGCCACAAAGATGATTAAAGGAACTGAGCATCTCCCTTATGAGGAAAGGCTGAGGGAGCTGGGTCTCTTTAGCCTGGAAAAGAGGAGACTGAGGGGTGACCTAATCAATGTTTATAAATATGTAAAGGGTGAGTGTCAGGAGGATGGAGCCAGGCTCTTCTCTGTGACATCTAGTGATAGGACAAGGGGCAACGGGTTCAAGCTGGAACATAGGAGGTTCCACTTGAATATGAGAAAAAACTTCTTCACGGTGAGGGTGACAGAGCACTGGAACAGGCTGCCCAGAGAGGTTGTGGAGTCTCCTTCTCTGGAGACATTCAAAGCCCGCCTGGATGCGTTCCTGTGTGATCTGATCTAGGTGTTCCTGCTCCAGCAGGGGGATTGGACTAGATGATCTTTCGAGGTCCCTTCCAATCTCTAACATTCTGTGATTCTGTGAAATTTTATTAAACTTCACAATCTAAAATCATGACTGGTTTGTTTTGGGTTATTAAGACCTTAAGAAAAAGGGGCAAAGCCTCTTATGGGGGAAGTGAGGCATTAAATGACAGCCCTGCTGTATTGCCAAATATATCCTAGCCATCCAACAGCTTGGTCCAGAGAATTCAAGGAATGGCTGTTCTCCCTACATAATATAGCCTCAAGTGTATCATGATGGCTTTCCATCTATCATATTCTTTAATTACCAAGCATGTACACAAGTTCCAAACACTTGCAAACAAATGTGTGAGGATCAAGCTGTACTGCAACACCTAAAGATACCACAGCCTGTAAATTTGCCAACAACAAACATTGTATCTCACCTTGAAATTATTAGCTCTCTAATGAACCAAAACATCGTCATCATTGGTCTAGCATCTAATCACCTACCACACTGAATCCTCAATCCCCCAGGTCATTCAGAGACTTTTTTGCTTCAGCTGTGTAATTGCAATAATTAAACTTCATATTTCTGGTCCTTTACAGTGTCACTTTGGCCTGCAGTGGTTTCCTTCAGGGATAAAGTGAGAGCACTTGCATAGTTGCATTCCCTACTCAGGACCAGCCTGCCCACTCTTGTGTTGGATTGGGTTGTCCATACACATTTCCTCAGAATCTACCCAAAAATGGGACTTCTGATGATACTATTAAGAGAATACCATTATAAGCACAGGCACAAATGGACCAGAAGTAATATACAGGAAAACACGTGAAACCGTTCAGTGAAACAACCTTACCACCCAGCCCTCTGAGAGCAAGAGCTGTCTGAAAAGATACAGTGCTGTGAATATGGGAGTTCAAAAGCTCAGGGTAGGCCTCCTGTACACCCTCTACCTCACCCAATTTTATGGGTAGTTACGTTAACGCAAGGAGTGTGCTTTAGGATATTACTGATATTGACTATCAGATTGAAATGTATGAGGAAGTAACCAGATAAGAAGCTTAATCACCCAATCATAATTACTGAAATTAATAGAAATTACACACAATGAGCTGATGTATTTTCTTCCAATGGGCATGAATTACAAAAACATTTTCAGCAAAGCCTTTTTCTTTTTTTTTTTCCTTCTAGTCTAGAATCTGACTTTTGAGAAGGGTGACAAACCCTTGAGGTTTTGCTTCGTTACCTCCAAAATAGTTTTCTTTACTGCTAAAACCCGCTCTGCTTCAGAAGTGAGAAGTTTAGCTATATCTGGTGGTGGATGGTTTCCCTTTTCAAAATTAGGAATTTGGAACACTGAAAGTATTCCCTTAAAAACTTATCTTGGGCTTAAAAGTAGATTTTCAGCATTATTGGTTTTCAGAGGCAGAACATTCCACTAGCATTCATACTTTGAAGGCTTCATTCATAATGTCTTCTGAGAGAAAGCTCAGAGGGACATTTTTTACAGATGGCTATTTATTAATCCCCTCACTGCCTTATTCTCTCCCACAGCCACCTTACCGATTACTTAGCATGACCTTTCATATATCCTGCAAACAGAAAGGAAACCAAAATCCACATCTGGACTTAATTGCTTACAGAAGCAGCATCCAAACACTCTAAAACCTACATCAATTCACTCCAGGCACAAGGTAGAGCTGTGTTAACCTTTCCCAAAAGTCTAGCAACGTTCGATTTTAGACCAAAGGGACAGACATTTTAATTGGTTTTGTCGTACCATATTCTTTTGTATGAGTCATTTGATGAAGTGCAAGTCTCATTTAATAATCAAGGATTACTAAGTTCAGTAGCGAATCAGCAAGAGTAACGCATACTCAGGTGTTCCGCTTGGGAAACTCAGGTTATATATTACAACTTCAAACTGTTAACTTTCGGTTGCACATGCCTAAAAGCTTTTCTTAGATAACCGTGAAGATAAGGAAGAATAAATTGCTGCAGTACTTATGGTTTTAGTAAGTATAATGAGATTTCACAAAAAGCAACTACCCACATATTTTTATTGTAACGCTGTTATGGGTGTTCTTTCAGTCGGAATGAAGACTTTCAGCATCTTCTTCCTGCTGCTCACACCCCCTTCACGAATGACGTTAAGGACTGGTCCCACCAGGATTCCGAACTCGTCAGGGAAAGCACTTCTCACGCCCCGGGGTCTGACGTG